>NC_067221.1:24264315-24564315 GCF_019924925.1 Ctenopharyngodon idella
TTTTTTCGACCCATCTCAGGGGGTATAAAACAGTTGTTCACTAAGGGAAGGTTGAGACATTATTGGTCCAAAATACATGCTAAACTACATAAAATACTAAAAAATTGTTGCTTTGTAAGTAGGGATGCATGATTTGCATGATGCAAATCATGCAAAAAGCCTTTTTTTTTTTTTTTACTAATTTCTTTTCTTGATACTAGGGATGCACCGATACCAGTATCTGTATAGGGCCCAATACTGCGCTTGTTGTGTAATCATACTCATTAAAATGCTCCGATACCAACAATGGATACCACGCAGCATGTACAGTACAGTGCTTGTGACAAAGAAACACTGAAAAAGAGCAAACAGAGAGGAGAATAGATATACAGTATCTCACAAAAGTGAGTACACCCCTCACATTTCAGCAACCATTTTAGTATATCTTCTCAAGGGACAATACTATAGGAATGAAACTTGGATATGTTTTAGAGAAGTCAATGCGCTGCTTGTATAGCAGTATAGATTTACTGTCCTCTGAAAACAACTCAACATACAGCCATTATTGTCAAAATAGCTGGCAACAAAAGTGAGTACACCCTAAGTGATAACAGTTGTATGTTGTTTAACCATGCAAAGCCACATGTCCTTTTCATCATGCTCATGTTTCCCTTTCGAAAGGGAACTCGCTCTGCGTTTGAAACGCTATGGGGGAACGTCACACGTGACCTGGTGTCTGAAAGCCAAGTATAAAAAAAACTCCAATCCTATTGGCCGGCGACAGCCTATGACGTCATATGGCGCTACCCGGAAGTATATACGGAGCGCCTGGAGAAACAGTCAGTATATTCTCATCTTTCGGGACTGTTGTGTCTTTGCCACTGTTTCATCTACTCGGTAAGAAAAAAAGTGTTACTATGTCTGAGAACAAGGACAAACGCTTTAGGAAGTGTGCTGATCCGTGTCTGAGATTCTTGACACCGGAAGATACATACAACCTATGTGTTTACTGTCTGGGAGAAGAACACGCACGGACAGTGCTCGAGGGCGCTGTCTGTGCAAACTGCGAGCGTTTTCCTATGAGAATGCTTTGTTCCCATCTGGCCCTCTTCTCGAGGGAAGGGGCGTCGACATCTGTGCCTGGTGGATCTGGCCCCGCTTGCGCTGAGGCAGAGCGGCGGCTGCACTCATGGGGTTCGCAGATGGAGCTCGCCGCGGAGTTTGAGAGAGGTGTTAACGTCTCTCAGCCTCTGGCGGTGGCTGACGGGGATGAGCTCCTGAATGACGATGATGTTCTGTCTTTGACATCATCGGATTCAGGAGTGAGTGTTCTTCTGGCAGCTAGCCCTAGAGAGCAGGAGATGGCGGTGGAGGAAGAAGCGGGTGAAACCGCTTCTCTCTCCAGGCCTCCTTGCCCAGCACACGCTGAGTTACTGGAGGTTATGGAGCGTGCCTCGGGCAGGCTGCAGCTGCCTTGGGAGCGTGTGAGGAAAGAGACTGTACGTGGAAGGCTTGACGAACGGTTTCTTTCTGGCCATAACCCCGTAACTCCAGTGAGCCTTCCATTCCTTCTAGCCGTACTTGGATAGAATTCATTTGCATCAGCGAGGGAATTTCGCTGATGTGGAGGGATTGAGCCAGCACGGGTATGTGTCGATGCCTCCCATTGAAGAGACGTTTGCGAACTATCTCGTCACGGGCAGTGCACCGACACTGAAAGCTCCGGTCCCGCCGACCAGACCCCTTAAGGTAACATCTCGTCTGAACGGCAGGGCGTATGCTGCAGCAGGCCAGGCTGGCGCGGCTTTGCACACTATGGCGGTGTTGCAAGCCTACCAGGCTGACTTGTTGAAAGATTGGCAAGGTTTGTCCCCTGAAGTGGTGGTTGAGCTGCGCCGCACCACAGATCTTGCTCTCCGGGCCACCAAGCAAACGGCCGCTTCGATCGGTAGATCTATGGCCACGGAGAGGCATCTGTGGCTGAACATGGCGGACATCGGGGAGAAAGAGAAAGGCTTTCTCCTTAATCCCCGGTTTCGCCTTCTGAACTTTTCGGTACCTCCGTTGAGACGGTTGTGGTAAAGTCCAGAGAGGCGAAGGCGCGCTCAGCAGCTTTTAAAACATGCATCCCGCTCAGATCCGGATCTGGGCCCAGACAGCCGGGAGGCCCTGGCCCGTCTCGAGTTGAGGCTCAGACAGGGCCAGAGATCCAGTGTCGCCGCTTGAGCGCCTCCTCCTCCTCAGAGTAAGTCGCAAAAGCGGCGGGATTCGAGGAAGAAGAAGCAAGACTTGAGAGAGGTAATCGAGTGCAGGCACCAGCAACGCCGGTGATCGGTTCCCTCTCTGGCGAGGGCAAGTATACACCTGCCCTCACCCTTCTTCCTCGGCCTCCCGGGGAGAATTTTTAAGGTAATATGTTCATGCTCAGGACACCTTTGAACAGTCAGACTGACGGTTGAACCCATGATGAACATTTTTCTGAAGGCCCGCCTTCTGGCTTGATAGTGAAAAGGTTCTTTTAGGCTTGAGAACCTTGGATTCTATCCTTACTAAAGGACAAGGCTCAGTACAGATTTGCGAATCTGTTCAGAGAGAACATTATCCTGTTAGGATGGTATGTGTTTCAAAGCGTTGTGTTTGCTTTGAGTTCTAGCCTTTTTCCCTACATTTGCTATGTGAGCTTACTGTATGCTGCCACAGGATAGCACCTGTTCTCATTTTAGTAAGCCTATTATATTAGCCTCTATTTAGAAAGAGTGGTGGCTATTTTATATTCCCCAGTTTGGGTTTATTCGTGTCACTGAGTGCATCACCTGTTGGATTGCATACTCAGGGTAGTGTTAGAACCGCTATCGCAGTCTGGTTTCTATTTAGCTCCCTTGTTGTGATCTTTACAACAGCTATATTGCATATAACTTTGGAATCAAGGCTCTTTAGGTTTAGCCTCCTTCTAGTTAGCAGCTTGTGTTTCTCAAGTGCTGTTATGTGATCATAGCTGCTCACATGTATTTTACACTGCCACAGGCTTATGCTACATGTCTGTTTAAGGTAGTAGGCTTTGATAGGCCTCCCTTAGACCATGTAGGCATTATTGGTTCCCTTTAGTCACTTATTTAGGGCACATTGTCTGTTGGAATGTGTTGCTTAGCTCAGGTTGTAGTTAGCTTCCCACAACTGAGGCTGGGTTAGAGCTGGTTCCCTGTAAAGCTTGGTTCCCTTATATTCACTAGCTGATGCCACGTGTCGCTGAAATGGTAGGCCCTATGAAGGCCTCCTTTTTAGTTTACATGCTGGCACAGTTTTGTATTTATTACAATTTGGCTGAACGTCACTTGTTGCTGAACTTGGAGGCCCTATAGGCCTCCTTTTAAGCCGACATGTTGGCAGGATGCTTGTGCAGTACCACCATTGGCCACGCCCCACCTCTGTTTGAGTAGGCCTTAGGCAGGCCTCTCATGGAGTATGGTGGCGGAATATGCATTTCCATCTCACTAAAGATTTTCCTCTGCTTGCATGGCCTGATGGTTTTTATGGTTATGGTCGCCACTAGCTGATGTCGCGTGTCTACTAAGGTAGGCCCTCTTGGAGTTCGGCTGCGTACTCCTCTCAAAAAAGAGAAAAGGGGTGCTTTTGCTGTACGTGTCTGAGTGCTGATCTCTCAGGGTGAGTTTTTGTGGTAAACCTTACTGAGGTTTGGTTTTAACTACATTCGCCTCCTTGAGTCTGGGTAACTCTAGTTGAGCTAAATAGCTACCTAATATTTAGGTCGGTTCTATTCCTTGCTCCTAGAACCCTAATGACCACCAGACTAACGCTGTGTGTCTTAAAGGTTTCTAGGCCCTCTGGGCCGCCTTTTTGAACATACTAGCGTATGTTGGAGTGTACTCCTCTCGCGAAAGAGTTGTTATTATCTTACTAAGTACATTCCTGGTTGGTCAGGGCCCCAGGTGATAATTTAACCTCCTTTAGTTCGGTTATTTGTCCTTCCTGTTGCTTCAAACACTGCCCGAGCTGACGCCACGTGTCTGCTGAGGTCATAGGCCCTTCTAGGGCCTTCCTTAGTGCGTGATGGCGTATGTTGTACTCCTCTTGCTTTAAAGAGTAAAAAAGTTATTTTACTGAGTACACTGCTCGTTGGATTGTGTTAGGTGGACTGTCAGTTGGGCACTTTACAGCCTCATTTGCTGAAATCATATTTCTTGCTCCTAGCAAAGGCTGGTTTGTGCTCCCCTGTGTCAGGTTTTCTAGCGCACAGCCTCCTCAGTGCGATTAATCAAGCGCTGAGTAGATCCTAGGATGAGCGGATTATACTCCCCTCAATACGAGGGTTTATAGCACTCAGCTGGGTTCTGCTCTCCAGGATGCCCATCTCTACGCGTGGGTTTGAATTGCTTACTGCCCTTCTTGCAGTCGCTCTTATCTGCTCTCTTCTCTGAAGAATGCTTTATAGAGATTCTGTATTCAGACAGGGTTGGCCAAAACGTTTGTCCTTCTTCAAACCAGGTCAGCCTCCCTGGTGGCACTGGGGGTGACTGCGTTCCCCTCTAGTGACTGGCCAGCGCTCCTTTTGGTTCCCTGGCCACATTCCCTTTAAGGGACCACTTTTCCTTGGGAAATTTGGTCTCAGATGCCCTGAGCGGCCTCGGCGGGCCTTCTACGGAAGGCCTCTTTGAGGCTTAGCTTGGGCTGTTGGCCGTAGGGAATGCTGTCACTGACAGCCTGGTGTGACCCGAGGGTGAGTTGCTAAGTGTTTCCCTCGAAACTGCTTGACTTTGTCTCAGCCATATTTTTTGGCATGCACTCTCCTTAAGCATGGCAGCATGGGTATATCGTTCCCCATAGCGTTTCAAACGCAGAGTGAGTTCCCTTTCGAAAGGGAACGTCTCAGGTTACGTATGTAACCATGGTTCCCTGAGAAACAGGGAACGAGACTCTGTGTTTCCATGCCATGCTTCGGGCTGCCTGCTGAACAGTCCCGAAAGACGAGAAGATACTGACTGTTTCTCCAGGCGCTCCTTATATACTTCCGGGTCGCGCCATATGACGTCATAGGCTGTCGCCGGCCAATAGGATTGGAGTTTTTTGATACTTGGCTTTCAGACACCGGGTCACGTGTGACGTTCCCCCATAGCGTTTCAAACGCAGAGTGAGTTCCTTGTTTCTCAGGGAACCATGGTTACATACGTAACCTGAGACATTTTGTCTGCTTGACAGGACCATACAAATGTGTGGATCTTGTATTAGAGCAGTTAAAATTTGGTGCTTTGAGTACAATTCTCTCATACTGATCACTGGCTGTTCAACATGGCACCTCATGGCAAAGAACTCTCTGAGGATTTGAGAATTAGAATTGTTGGTCTCCACAAAGATGGCCTAGGCTATAAGAAGATCGGTAATATCATGAAACTGACTTACAGCACAGTGGTCAGGGTCATAGAGAGAGGTTTTCCAAGACGGGTTCCACTCGGAACAGGCCAAAGAAGTTAAATCAAAGAAGTTGAGTCCGTCAGGTGCAGAAGCTGGCTTCAAAAAACAGATGCATGAGTGCTGCCAGCATTGCTTTAGAGGTTACAGAAGAGGAAGGTCAGCTTGTCAGTGCTCAGACCATACGCCACACACTGCAACAAGTTGGTTTGCATGGCCGTCGTCCCAGAAGGAAGCCTGTTCTGAAGCTGGCTCACAAGAAAGCCCGCAAACAGTTTGCTGAAGGCAACCTGTCCAAGAGCATGAATTACTGGAACCATGTCCTGTGGTCTGATGAGACTAAGATAAACTTGTTTGGCTCAGATGGTGTCCAGCATGTGTGGCGACACCCTGGTGAGGAGTACCAAGAAAATTGTGTCTTGCCTACAGTCAAGCATGGTGGTGGTAGCATCATGGTCTGAGGCTGCATGATTGATGCTGGTACTGGGGAGCTCTGCTTCATTGAGGGGAACATGGATTCCAACATGTACTGTGACATTCTGAAGCAGAACATGATGCCATCCCTTCAGAAACTGGGATGAACAGCATGATAATGACCCCAAACAGACAGCCAAGATGACAACTGCCTTGCTGAGGAAGCTGAAGGTGATGGAGTGGCCAAGTATATCTCCAGACCGGAACCCTATTGAGCACCTGTGGGGCATCCTCAAGTGGAAGGTGGAGAAGCGCCATGTGTCTAACATCCAGCAGCTCCGTGATGTCATTATGGAGAAGTGGAAGAGGATCCCAGCAACAACCTGTGCAGCTCTGGTGAATTCCATGCCCAGGAGGATTAAGGCAGTGCTAAATAACAATGGTGCTTACACAAAATATTGACACTTTGGACACAGTTTTGACATGTTCACTTAGGGTGTACTCACTTTTGTTGCCAGTTATTTAGACAATAATGGCTGTATGTTGAGTTATTTTCAGAGGACAGTAAATCTGTACTGCTATACAAGCTGCACATTGTCTACTCTAAAGCATATCCCATTTTCATTTCTATAGTACTGTCCCTTGAGAACATATAATGAAATACTTGCCGAAATGTGAGGGGTGTACTCACTTTTGTGAGATACTGTCTCACAGAAATATCTATGAAGTAAATTTATTGAATTAATCGAATGTTAAACAGATTAACTATTTATGCCTATATAGCTGCTGTGAGCGAGCTGATAAGCAAAACGCGGAGAGGATTGAGCGCACAGCGGCACAGACGCGTGAGCTTGTCGAGCGCACATCCCTTTTTCACAGACATCACTGGAAAGTTTGTAGTTCGGTTGGATATGGCAATAGCATAGAAAGTAAAATGAGGAGAATATTACTAATGTTAACTGACGGTAAAGAAAGACCACTTCTGTTGCATGTTATTGATTGCTGATCTTGAATTAAAACTAGCTAAATCGGATGTGCAAGTAAAAATATGAACTGTTACATGATTTATGTATAACGAGTGGTTCCCTACATTACAGGAAGGCGGTACAGTAATTACATGACGTTTTCAAGACAATTTCTGTGTGCAAACATCTGAATTACGCAAAATTGTTTAGACGCTTTCAGAGATGTGAGCTTTATTACATGGATTGTGGTTATTAATGTCTATCAAATTTAATCATGCATTAAATACGGTTGTCAATCCAAAAACTTTGCAATGTGTAGTTAGCAGTATGAAAAATATAGGGGTGAATTCAGGTTGATTAGGACACTTTCCCAGTCATCTCAATAGCAAAATGTGTCCCAATCAACTGGAATTCACCCTATTATATACAGAAAGTGAGCAAAGATCGCTGCCATTATAATCGCTGAATCTGTCAATGCAAGGTACACAAAGCTACACTCTTGCAAAAACTTCCATTATAATCAGTCTATTAATGTAATTGTCTATTAATGTATTAACTACAGTTTATAAACTATTAATTAACTATAAATTAATAGTTTGCAAATGCCTTGTAAATACTTTATTACATTATACTTATTAAGTGTTACCAAGATGATAGAATATTAATATATACAGGTTATTATCCAATAATTACTCAAATAATTACTGACTGTATTGGCTAGAATTTTAGAACTATTTAGTGTTGCATATTTGAATTATAATATTTGTACAACAAAACTCTTGTGCATCTTTAACTACATGCATTCATGTAAACATCTTGTCAGCGAGTCTAATTTACTAACCGCTAATGGAGTCAGCGAGTAATTCATTACAATAATTAATTTATGAATCTTTTTTTATTTATTTTTTTTACCTACTGAATAAAGATATGGCTATGAAAAGATTAGATTTTTTTTTACCTCATGACAATTCAGGAAATTCAGTAAAAAAAAAAAAAAAAAAAAAAAAAAAGGTGTATATCGGAGTAGGTGCTAAAAACCAAGTAGAAAAGGCAGAGTACATATACAGTCAAACCAAAAATTATTCAGACATTTTTGATGTTTTTGATAGATTTTTACTAGTGGGTGCAGGACACTATAGTTCATTTATGTAAGTGAGGATAGCAAATTAAAGTAAACTGTGACATATTATACCCAAAAAAATTTCATAGTGGACTACCAGTAAAATTGATAAAAAATTTGTAACCAAAAATTATTCAGACACTTTGACCTGAGCATGTTTTGCTTAAGTGTTATCATAATAATGACATAAGATTATTTTTTTTCTGACACAGTTTAACTGAGATCTTGTCATTTTATTACCATTTTTTTAAACTATAGTGAAGATACTGTATTAATGAATGAAATGTTCAAGGTGTCTGAATAAATTTTGGTTTGACTATTATCATTAAATCAAATCTTCTGCTCTGCTCATCCTGGTCACCCCCCTCTACACTCTTAAAGAATAGAGGCTGTATTAGTGCAAGGTCACTATTCTCATCTGTCGCTTTCGGTGTGTTTCTAAGCTTTGTTTGCATCAGGACTCTCTCTCTCTGAGCAGATGGCTGAAGCATCAACAGCAATGTTATTAAATCCCACTTCACTCACATACCCTCCTCCCCCACCCACTGTTAGGGGATATTCTCCTGCTGCCGGGCCATAACCGCACATGTCAACGTGACACACAGACCAGCGTTTACCCCTACACTGTCTTCATAGACAAAATCACCACCACACAAGCCCAGTACTATGTTTCACTTTGAATCAACAGGCTGGGTGTAACTTAACTGATTTAGAGTAGGACATGGCCTTATAGAAGAAAGTTTTAATGACATGATCAAAGTCCCAATTATTTAACAAAAAACCACAGCTCTTTGCTCAACACCACATGAACTCCTCACCCAATACCAAGATAGTAGCTGCTGAAATAAAGGGAAAAGATGAAAGAAAGTTGAGAGCGATGGGAAAGAGAGAAAGTGGGTGTATGTTACCATCCATCACCATGGTGCTTCTAAGCATTCTCTCAGATCAAGCTTTAAAACAGGGCTATATGATATCCCACATGACCACTCAAACAGGTATGGAAAATGGATTTAGAGCCTATAGTCTGACCTGCATACTAAACAGGTACTGTTATAGCTACGTGAAGACTAATACAACATCCACACTCACATGAAATCTGATTTCCAGAGGCTGCATGTTACAATGGAGATTCATTTTCTATATGTACGCATGTCATCTTGTGTATTACAGTTTTTCTGAATTGCTAAAACACATTTCTCGAAACCATCACCCATTTTCTCAAAATCTTAAACTTAAAACCAAATCAAACTATATTTAGAGAACATCTGACTCTTCTGGCAAAAATCCTTTCTGACAGCGGAAGTGATGTCTCGCACCCATTAAAGTATAAGCGCGAGACATCACTTCCGTCATCAGAACGCGCGTTCAGACCTCACCAACCGGATGCGCAAGGCAGTTGGACATAGTGGTGTTTTAGAGGTGAAAAATGACATAAATACTGTTCGGTTTCTTGCACAAACCGATCGTTTCATGTCTTAGGACATCAATGTGTCGTCACGAGCCGCAGGGTTTAATTTGGATTTGTCTGTGCATGTCTTTTTGACTCTTAGATGGAGTTACCATTGACAAGCATTATACGACTGACAGACCGCAACGATTAGAGTTAAAAATCATCATTTGTGTTCTACTGAAGAAACAAAGTCACCTACATCTTGGATGCCCTGGGGGTAAGCAGATAAACATCAAATTTTCATTTTTGGGTGAACTATCCCTTTAAACGCACATTTTTCTGTAATCTTTAAATTTTTTCCATAACAAAACATCGAAAGCTCAGCCAAACAGATGATCATAGCTGTACAGGGTTTTTATTTCTCATCTCTATAAATATATCTAGTAGTAGAGATAATGCAAGGGCTAGAAATCAATTGGGGTTATCTTTTGCTGAAATTTCCTCGTTGTCGTGGAGAGCGCAGTTCATGGTTGCATAGCAACTACAGATGCAATGGAAGTGCAAGCACTTTGGAAAGAAGTGATCCGATATTAAAATAATGATAATAAAAAAAATTACCCAAAATGCTGTAAATAAAAATTACCCAATAAACTGTATGCCTCACTGTGTGGAAGAGACTGGGATCATTCTTTTATGCAAAGCATCAGGCTCGACTTAAATATTTCTTTCCTAACTTTGTAAAACAATATAAACAGACAAATGTAGTGAATTATTTATTAAATAACTGTGCACCAGTACAACGACTGTAAATAAACCAATAGCTTCACTAGACAATCAAAATAAACATGGGTCAGACTGACTCCTTCGTTCATGACCCATGACTTTGTCATGTATGACTCAAACATTCATCAAAAACAAGTATATATACTACATTTATTTTAAATGTATAGCACACCTTTTTAACAAGGCAGCAACAAATGATAGATAGGACAGAACAAAAAAGGCCATTAACAATCTTTCATTGCACAAAAGTATTATAATATGAAAGACTAATACAGAGCAGCAAAGCGCTTATGCGCATCCCCTACGCAGAAAGGAGCACCATGGAGTCACAGCACGCAGCTCTCCACATTAAAAAGTTCAAGGCACAAAGGGAAAAGATATTGACGTGTCGTGTATTATATATCTAAGCAATAGTTTGAGCTTTTTCTTTTAACAGTTTTAAATTTCAATTACTGTGCGTGTGAAGAACAATTCATAGTGCTCTGTACTGAAAGATGAAAGATGACATGATTTAGAATGCAAAAATTGCAGTATCGGAGCCGATAACCGATCTGTGCGTCTTTTCTACTAAATGTTTCTGTCAATTTAAACGTTGTAAGATATGATCTTGTCGTTTGAACCAATAAATAGCTCAGTGGTTACATGCAGTGTGGGTCTTACAAAGCAGTCTTGGCTTATGATAGCAAGAATGCATGGACATCTCTACAGCGACTGATTTCAGGTTCGGTTAACTATAACAGTACCGGCCGGATTCGGGTCGGGTGTAACTATCTTGGATATGGGCCAGGTTCGGGCCTCACTTTAAAGCCCTGCAGACCTCTAACACACACACACACACACACACACACACAAAACCACGACCCGTTCAGTGGAGAGGAAAGGACTGATTTTTATTGATTACTCCTCTTCTGCATATGCCACAGGATCATCATTATTTGCTGATGATCCTGATTTATACTGACACAAAGACATCTAAAATTATGCTTCTATTTCATTTCTTTGCATTTCTCATACTGACATGCTTTTCTCAATTCTTACCACTGACTGTATGCAGATGTAACTCTGATGCAACCCTGTACTGACTGTGGCTTGTGTTTTGTTTTTTTTCCCAAGCAGATAACAAAATTGACCATCAACAATTACTGTACTAGAACAGTAGTTGAGGGTACAAGTCCACAGTCCCTAGACACGAACTGAAGTACAATTTCTTGGCCTAAACAATAAAAATCTTATTCTTTTTTTCCTCAGAACTGAACTTTATAACTTGCAATTGCAAGTTTATATCTCACAATTGTGAGAAAAAGTCAGAATTGTGAGATAAACACAATTGTGAGGAAAAAAAGTCAAAATTGCCAGATTGTTTATATCTGGTCATTTATATCTTGTAATTATATCACGCATTTGTGAGGAAAAAAAAGACAATTGTGAGAAAGTCTTTTACATTTCTTTTATTCCACGGTGGAAGCTTCTATATTTCCCATATTTGTCTGCAACAAATAAAAATGGTTTTGAAACCTACTACGTGAATAAAAGTCAAGTACAAAGAATGCTTTCAGAATGCTTCCTGTATCTAATTAAACTGACAGTGTTACAACTAACCCCATGTTACAACATCCCTGGTCACTAAAACCACATAAGCAAGATTTCTGTTATATTGTTGTACTAATCTAAGCATGGCTGTGATTTGCATAATTTTTTTTTCCTCAAACCAGTTATGCACAAAGCCTGCCCCGCAGCTGATTTCATTGGTCAAATCAACACTTAAGAAAATTCCAGATTCAGAAAAATCATGGATGGATCTGATTGCGAAAAAACAGTAAAGGATGTGCTACTAACGTTATACTAAGGTTAAGGTTAGTGGTTAGTATGTTTTTCAGTGACTGACCAATTAAATGACCAATGAAATCTTTAGAATTGGCTGCAGTACAGGGTTTGCACTTAACTGGTTTTTAATTTTTGTTTTGGATTATACTGTGAAGCTCTCTATTGCTGCATTTTATTTGATAATTCATGCAATGTTGTAATTAAATGTAATGATTTAATTTGATTGAATATATGGTTAAAATGTCAATTATTTTGATTGGACAATTTTGATGATAAAATTGTATTAACAGAATTCAGAAAAACAGAAATTCAAAAAAAAAAAAAAAAAAATATATATATATATATATATATATAGGAACCTAAAGTATATATCATAAAAACAACCAAAGTGAAAACAAATCCACAAATGTATAAAATAGACTAGACTAGAGATACAGTATATTAATAAATTCACTGTGAATCCAATCTTAAAATAAAGAATGACTTTAAAAAAAAAAAAAAAAAAAAAACATACCCAGGGGGAAAATAAACTATATAAACGTTCGCCTCATAGCCCTAACACGGCCCATTATCCTTACTTCCTAGAAAGATTTACAGTTACCTTTAGCCACAGACAGGGGTGCATGGGATAGGAATCCAGGATAAACACACACATTGTGAGTGTGTGTGCAGGATGACTAATCTCTGCTTTTGTGGCATCTTTCTAGAAAGCCTCGTGCAGCCATATGAGCCATGCTGGCATCAAGGCAGCGTGGGTGTGTGTATTTAACAGGTGTGGTTTAAGAGGGTATGCGAGGCGAGAGGATTACTGATCTCTGGTGAAGAGTGGAGGGGACAGGGTGACCCAGGTGTATCCTGGGGTCATCAAACAAATCCACTGAGCCTGGAGTGATGGCATCCAGCTGCATCACGCTTGAGGGCAGAGTGACTGACAGACTATAAACAATGTGCTATAAATGACAGACAAACAAGAAGTGATCTGTCCAGGGTTACTAAAAGATGTTACTACTGCAAATGAGTTTTATGAACTTAAATAATATGAAGCCACCAGCAGCAAAGCACCAAATCACACGTAAGATGTATAGAAAATCATAGTTCATTCTATTGCAAATGTTTAGTTACGGTCCAGAGCCCTGCAACGCCCATTTTTTCTGACCTGAGAAAGCTTGACAGCCCTAACATTAGTGAATGACAGGAATGAAAAACCTGCAAAGCATGCCTCATGTCAACAGGGCTACACACTAACTGCATACAGCACATAAGCAGACTCACTCTCAATATTCAGTTGTGAGATTGAAAAATTAAGGGAGTCACTTCTTTAATAACCAAACTATGTTTGAACAAGTATTTTTAGCACTACAAATAGTGGATAATGATGACTGCTGTACAGGAGGCAGCAAAGAAAAATGAAACAAGCCTAAAACAAGTAAAAGGAAGCCCAGAGCTGGGAAGAGTTTATTCAAAGAGATTGGAAACTGTCAAACTTTTTTTCCTTTTCTTTTTTTAGAAAAACTTTTTACAAATGTTAAGCTGTAAAAGGTCTTTAAGAAAATCTATATATCTTACATGTGATTTGGTGCTTTGTTACTATATTATATGAAAAAAGTTGTACATTTATAATGTTGCAAATTCCATCCAAAAATATAACTGTGCTGTATTTCACACAGGAAAAATACACACATACTCACACATAGGCCCTCACACCTGTGAAACACACAGAATCACAGCTAAGCCTGTCCTAAAGTTGGGTGTCAACCAGGCACCACTTATCACTGGAGACCGTCATTCTAAAAATAGATCCTCAGTAAGACATTAGAGGTTGTTACACTAAAATCTCAGTTCAGGGTTTGTAAACCTCCGGGGGTTGTGAGTTGACGAAAACCTAATAATTATTTAAATTGAATGAAATACTAAAATTAACAAATGGGGCAGCACAATAAACCAAAATAAAACTTGAAGTGAAATGAATAATTTAAGCAGGGCTTGATGTTTTTTTTTTTCTTTTTTTTTTCCCAAGGAGCACATTTGAACAAAAAAATAGGGGTGCATAAAGAACTTAAGGTAGATGTAAATGTATGTTCATTAACAAAAACAGTAACATCTGTAAAAATTAAAACAACCTAATTTTTACAGGGTAAAATTTGGTCTTCCATAGATTTTAGAACCACAGGTAAAATGACACACATGCATTAAACCTCAATACCACATTAAAAAGTAACTATGAAGTTTCTATGGAATTTATGAAAAACAGTATTTTTCATATAATATAGTAACAAAGCACCAAATCACATGCAAGATATATAGATTTTCTTAAAGACCTTTTATAGCTTAACATTTGTGAAAAGTTTTTCTAAAAAAAAAGAAAAGAACAGTGAATAAATCCAACCACCCCTGTGATAGATTTAAGTTTAATTTTCCATGATCCGATTTAAATCTTTAACAATGTCTAAGAAAATCTAAAGTGTGGAATTGGATGCACTTTGAAATGGTAAAAGATTATCCAAAAAAAGTAAGATGCAAGTTGTGCCAACAGCTCATGTCCTACCACTCAACAACAACAAACACTGTAGCACACTTCTGCCAGTCAACGTTAATAAGTCCATTTTCCTCGCACACAATTTGAAAAGACTGAAATGGTCACAGGCAGACAATTTCCAAAATAGTTTTATACATTTTCTTCTATATTTTTGTGTGATGTTCTGTACATCGTGGCTTTAAAATGTTATGAGGAAATGTTTTACGAATGTTTATCCACATTTCCTTTCATTTCAAATTAAAGATAAAAAGGTATTGTCAGTTTCATCTATCACTTGACAGGCAGTTTTGGTCACTTTATTATAAAGTTGTTTCTGTTTGCTGTGTGCGAAAGGAAATAAAAGCTGTCTTAAGGCCCGGGTATACTTCATTTTCTGAGTTCTACTCCGTCCCGCGCACAGCTGAACACGCAAGCCTTTCAAAGTATACTCCTTTGGCCATGAGTGCGGAAAGACACGTTCGCCTCGTGCGCACTCTAGTGGACTAGGGGACTGGAGCATTGTAAAAAAGTTTCAGTGACATTACTACATTAAACTACTATATACAGTATAATGTTGACTATAATGTATAACAATGCAATGGGGAAATATTTGTGGGTCCTGATAATAAAATATGACTAATAATATTTTATTAATAATAATAATAATAATAATAATAATAATCCTATCCTTTATTTTGGCTTAAAATATTGTGACAGCATCGTATCGTGAGTTCAGTATCGCGATTTGTATCGAATCGTGACATGATTGCTTCGTTACACCTCTAGTTATGTAATATGACAGTCCCAATAATAGTTATTATTGTCGTGCACTGCTGTTTGAGCTGCATGCGCTGAAGCTAAAGATGATCACCGGTAAGCGCTTGAGAAGCAGTCAAGCATCAGAAGTGGACAACAGCACGTAAGTGTATTTGTTTCTTTTCTGTATTTGTTTCTTTTTCTTTGATTTTAGCACAGTTGTCTCTATTAGGAAACATTGTTTTGTTTACTGTGTTTACTGTGGGTAACACGCGCTAAAGTTGTGTTTGTTCTTATGCAGTGTCGCGTGGCTTTTCAGTTTCATTTTGTTAAATACTAAGGCGTGGCCAAAGCCAGGTAAAGTACTTAAACAGTGTTGGTAAGTAATTATTAGGAGAAGCCGTCAAGCAACAAAAGTGGACAACAGCGTGTAAGTGTATTTGTTTCTTTTCTCATTTGGTTTTAGCACAATTGTCGTTGCTAGGAAACATTTTTTGTTTACGGTGTTTATTGTGGTAATGCGTGCTAAAGTCTCGTTTGTTCTCGTGCAGTGTCACGTGGCTTTTCAGTTTAGTTTTGTTGAATACTAAGGCGTGGCCTGATGAATTCAATAACAACGTATCATGTGGGCATATAATTGGTTAGTATACTGCGGCAGCCCTCGCGTGAAGCCCTCATCGTGTGACCGAAGAGTGCAAAGACCAGCGAGTCCACCTGTGCGAGTCTACTGAGCAAGGACAGAGACAAGGCACTTCAGTATTGCTTTTCTTCCTTCCTCTTTTCGACAGCTTGTTCTCATCTGTTTGTTTTTGTGACCTGTCTTCACTATGTGCTTCCAAATCCCTACTATTACCAACACTCGTAAATCATGCGTCACACGTTGGAGGGAGTGCAATCCTAAAAACCTGTCTACTTTCCCTATGTCCGCTACTACATTACTTTCTTTTCTTATTGGTCTCTGGAATTGCCAGTCTGTCATTAACAAAGCAGACTTCATTACATCTATTACAAGTCATTCAGGTCTCAACATCATGGCCCTGACTGAGACCTGGATCAGACCAGATGACAATGCCACACCTGTAGCCCTCTGTAGTAATTTCACTTTTTCACACAGCCCTTGCCTGACTGGGAGGGCTGGGGGCACTGGTCAGCTTAGGGCTGTGCAATTAATCATATTTCCAATTTCGGCTTCCGATTATGAAAACAAGATAATCGAGATAAAACAATTACCGTACCGCTGCTGCGTTCCGCCCAGCGCAACTTCCTTTCCTTCACTTTCATTCCTCCCTAACCCAAACTTTAACATCCAAATCAGCCAAATAAGTGAGTGATGTAAAATGCAGTCTACTGTTGCTAAACTGCAAGACGTGCTTGATATTAAACTGCTATTAAAAGCACATTAAGCCGCGCAAAATCAAAGTATACTATGGGCTTCAGATACGCATCTAAATGGTCAAATAGCCTACAAACAAATATCAAAATGCCGTTTTGGTAAGTATCCTCATAAACGCAGTCGGTTATGTCTTAAGTGAACACTGAGAAAGTGCGCGTGTGTAACAGTAGGCCTATATTGGGTCTGTGCAGTTCTTAAAGTGACAGCAGCCAACATTAATTGTAGTCATTGTTAACCTAAAAAGAAAAGACAAAGATAAAAATCACTCATTGCTTTTGAATGAAGAACTTTTGTAGTTTTAAATAAGGATTAGTCTATATTTAATGAATACAGCAGTCATTTTACATTTGATTACTTTATTCAGTTTCTGTTGGGTATTACTTATCTGAACACCACTGTTAGTACATCTTTCTGAAAAAACCTAAAGCACTGTTTATTGCATTTGTATTTTTGTTCTGTTGTATTTTTTGGTCGGTTTTGTTTGTAATTAATTTCTTTGTTTTTATTTAATTGTTGACCATTTACTTGTGTTCTGTAGCTGTTTTGAAGACTTTTTACTTGGTAACACTTTACAATAATGTTCATTAGTTAAACATTAGTTAATGTATTAACTAACATGAACTAAACATGAGCAATACATTTGTTACTGTATTTACTAATATTTGTTAACGTTAGTTAATGAAAATATAGTTGTTCATTGTTTGTTCATGTTAGTTCACAGTGCATTAACTAATGTTAACAAGATTTTAATAATGTATTAGTAAATGTTGAAATTAACATTAACAAAGATTAATAAATGCTGTATAAGTGTCGTTCATTATTAGTTCATGTTAACTAATGTAGTTAACTAATGTTAACTAATGAACCTTATTGTAAAGGGTTACCTTTTACTTACATTAATTAACCTAGTATTAGTTTTTGTTGAAGTATGGATAATTGTAAAATTTCACTGACATTTAAAATTACTCATATCCTGAAATAAGACTTTGATCATATCACCCACCAATAATCGTGTTAAATAATCATGATTTCAATATTGACCAAAATAATCGTGATTATGATTTTTGCCATAATCGAGCAGCCCTAGGTCAGCTCACCTCCAATGAGTGGAAATTTAATCATTTACTATCTCTGTGTGACAATAGCTCCTTTGAATTGAAAGCAATGACCATCACCCACCCTTTTAAAATCAGTTTGTAGTTGTTTATTATCCCCCAAATCAGCTAGGTAACTTGTTGGAGGAGTTGGATGCGTTACTCTCATCCATCCCTGAGGATGGTACTACTCTGGTAGTACTTGGAGACTTCAACATTCACCTAGAAAAACCTCAGGCTGCTGACTTCCACACTCTGCTTGCCTCGTTTGCCCTCAAGCGAGTGCCTACTGCAGCTACTCACAAATCAGGTAACCAATTGGACC
Source organism: Ctenopharyngodon idella (assembly GCF_019924925.1). Lineage (NCBI taxonomy): Eukaryota > Metazoa > Chordata > Actinopteri > Cypriniformes > Xenocyprididae > Ctenopharyngodon > Ctenopharyngodon idella. The sequence goes on from NC_067221.1 coordinate 24,282,298, forward strand.
TTATTTACACATGCTACTGCTCCACTGATCATATGATGGTTACTCTACTGCACACTTCAGATCATTTCCTCCTGACTCTTGACCTCAAACTGGCTCCTGACACAACATCACATTTACACCATAATTTTTCTCATGTTGGTTTTACTATTTTGCAAGTGACTGAGCAGTACAGCTTAACTAATTTCCCCATTTTAAAAATGTAGCATTACAAGGTAAAATATAAAACAAAAAAGAAAGACAGACCATTTAGTAGGGGTGGGAGAAGATTAAAATCTTTATTTCATTATTTTATCTTTATTAAAAATAAGAACAAAGATGCACATTACAAATACAATACAATACAATACAATACAATACAATATACAAATGAAATAAACAGTGCTTTATTTTTTCACAGTAGATGTATTTAACAGTAGTATATGCTACCTCTTGGGCAGATTAATCAGAAGTATGACCTGAGCTATTATTGTTATGCAGATGACACCCAGCTAAATTGTTCCAAAACTGAAATTTTATTATTTGGCACTCCTTGTAAGTGTTAAAAAGTACAACGATTTTAAACTTTCAATTGACAATACCCAAATGTCCCCTTCTGTCCATGTGCGTTATTTGGGCGTGAGGTTTTGATGCTCAGCTGACTTTTAATTCTCATTTTAAAAACAAAGTTTTGCTTTTTTTCATCCTCGGAACATTGCTTGCATTAGACCATTTCTGGGGGGGACACTTTCCCTACAATGCACCTAAGTTACTAAGTTATGGAACTCATCTATTAAAATGCTACATTTTTGGATTGTTTTAAGAAACTTCTTAAGACATCTTTTTAGTCAAGCAATTCATTGATAATTTATTACTGTGTATTTAACAATATGTATTTCTGTTTTGATTTGTTATTTTGTTTTGTACATGCTGTAGTGCTTTGAGTTTGAGAAAGGCGCACTACAAATAAAATGTATTATTATTAGTAGTAGTAGTAGTAGTAGTAGTATACAAGAAATTGAACAAATGTAAAAACAAAACAGACTTCACTGTATACATTTTAAATGGACTGATTATTATTAAATCTACTGAAGTTATTCAGTGAAAAGCAGTAAGTGATTTTCTCTTTGTCTTTGTTTGATGATTAACACAGATGGCTGAAGATTTATTAGGCTGTTTTCACTTTAAGACCTCATGCGCGGATCTAAAATACAGACACGCATCCGTTTTCTCCCAACGGTTTATATTCACTTAAGACATAACCAACTGTGTTTATGTAAACCTTGTGTATATTTGACAGTTTAAGTGCAATAAGACGCAAAAGATAACTTAGTTTAGTACTCAGGTGCTGTTTGACAGGCTTTTAGTGTGTGCGCGCTTTGGGTGTACGCACTCAGAATGACGCATGTCAGAACAGTGTGCAAATAAAATGTGTTTAACTGACAAGGCTTTAAAACGCATGCTAAAAATAAACTTTCATGATTGTGAATAACTGCAATTTCACACAAGTGTAACCCTACCTCTGCATTAACGTGACATGAATGTACAAGTTGTAAAGTATGTTGGGACGGAGGCGCCAGAGCTACAACTGATAATGCACTGTAACACGATATTACGATATTTCTCCAAAAGCAGATTGTGGAGATATTTTAATCGTTCACGATCAAAAATCATTATATCACATATCCCTACTCCAAAACTCACCTTTTGACATAACCTATGCTCACTCTCACCCACCCGCTTCTAGTTCTCATCACTAGATACGAACAGTGCTACTGATGCTCTTTTCTCCACACTAACATCTTGTTTAGACTACTTTTGCCCAGTCATCCAGGCCAGCCCACGCCACCCCCTCCGCCCCCCCGGCTATATGATGTTCTCCGCAATCATCATTCTAAAATCAGGGCGGCAGAGAGGATGTGCCACAAAACGAAAGATCCCACTGACCTTGGTCACTCCTCTCTTACTTCTCTGCAAGTGTCTCTACTGCTAAAATGACTTACGACCACAACAAAATTAACAGTTCTTCTGACTCCTGCATGCTTTTCAAAAATCTTTTCCTCTCTTCTTAGTCCTCCTCCTCCCCATCCCTCATCAACCCAAACAGCTGACAACTTTGCCACATTCTTCATAAATAAAACAATAATCAGCAGCCAATTTTCCACACCACAAACTGACACACATCTTAACAGAAAACACACACCTTCTCCCCTCCTTCTCTCCGCTCTGAGGCAGAAGTCTGAAAACTCACCCTTTCCAATCACCCTACTACCAGTCCGCTTGATCCTATCCCTACTTCTCCCCTTCAAACCATTTCTTTAGTTGTACCTGCACTCATTCACTTCATCACCACCTCTCATCACACTACTACCGTTCCCACAGCATTTAAAAAGGCTCAGATAACCCCAATGCTTAAGAAACCCACTCTAAATCGCTCTTGGTTTTTGAAGCTCTGAAACTAGCAAGAGCAGCTTCCAAATATTCAGTACTCATCGTGCTGAATTTCTCTGCTGCTTTTGACACAGTTAACTATCAGATCCTCCTGTCAAACCTCATGACAAAGGGCATCTCAGGAACAGCACTCCAATGGTTCAAGTCTTACCTCTCAGGTAAGTCCTTCAGGGTGTCATGGAGGGCTGAGGTGTCTAAGTCGCAACACCTAGCTACTGGGGTGCCTCAGGGCTCAGTGCTTGGACCATGTCTTTTCATCTACATCTGTCATTCAGAAACATGGATTTTCCTATCACTGCTATGCTGATGACATGCTAATCTACCTCTCATTCCAGCCAGAAGATCCGACGGTAGCTGCTCGCATCTCAGCCTGCCTGACAGACATTTCTTGCTGGATGAAGGACCACCACCTTCAACTCAACCTTGCAAAGACCGAACTGCTTGTGGTCCCAGCCAACCCAACTTCTCCATTCAGCTATGACCTTGGAGTTGTGATTGATGATCAGTTAAACTTCACAGAGCACATTGCTAGAACTGCCCAGTCCTGCAGATTTGCCTTATAAAACATTAGGAAGATCAGGCCCTTCCTATCGGAGCATGCTATACAACTCCTTGTCCAAGCTCTTGTTCTATCCAGACTAGACTATTGTAATGCTCTCGTGGCAGGCCTTCCAGAATGCACTGTCAAACCACTGCAAATCATCCAAAATGCTGCAGCAAGAGTAGTCTTTAACAAGCCGAAGAGAACGCATGTCACCTCTCTTCACAAAATTTTTTGCCAACTGCCGCTCGCATCAAATTCAAGGCACTGATGTTTGCCTACAGAACAACCACTGGATCTGCACCCTTATACTTAAACTCACTACTTAGACTTATGTGCCCTCCAGAAGCCTGCGTTCTGCAAGTGAACGGTGCCTTATAGTGTCATCCCAAAGAGGCACAAAACCACTTTCACGGACCTTTACCTTGGCTGTTCCATGTTGGCAGAATGACCTGCCTAACTCAACCTGAACTGAGCCTTTAGCCATTTTCAAGAAATGGCTGAAGACGCATCTTTTTCGTCAACACTTGACCCATTAATACCTTACTACTCTATATATCTATAAAAATAAAAAAAAACGCATAATGTTTCCCTATTGTTGGTTTGATTACTTAGATGCTTCTCCTCATTGTAAGTCGCTTTGGATAAAAGCATCTGCTAAATGATTAAATGTAAACTACCACACTAATTCTTAACCAAATGCATCTTATATGAGAAAAATCATATACAGTATCTCACAGAAATGAGTACACCCCTCACATTTTTGTAAATATTTTATTATATCTTTTCATGTGACAACACTGAAGAAATGAAGCTTTGCTACAATGTAAAGTAGTAGTGAAGTAAAGTGTACAGCTTGTATAACAGTGTAAATTTGCTGTTCCCTCAAAATAACTCAACACACAGCCATTATTGTTTAAACCGCTGGCCACAAAAGTGAGTACACTCCTTAGTGAAAATGTCCAAATTGGGCCCAATTAACCATTTTCTCTCCCCGATGTCATGTGACTCGTTAGTGTTACAAGGTCTCTGGTGTGAATGGGGAGCAGGTGTGTTAAATTTGGTGTTATCGCTCTCACTCTCTCATACTGGTCACTGGAAGTTTAACATGGCACCTCATGGCAAAGAACTCTCTGAGGATCTGAAAAAAAGAATTGTTGCTCTACATAAAGATGGCATAGGCTGTAAGAACAGGCCTCACCATGGTCGACCAAAGAAGTTGAGTGCACATGCTCCGCGTCATATCCAGAGGTTGTGTTTGGGAAATAGATGTATGAGTGCTGCCAGCATTGCTGCAGAGGTTGAAGGAGTGGGGGGTCAGCCTGTCAGTGCTCAGACCATACGCCGCACACTGCATCAAATTGGTCTGCGTGGCTGTTGTCCCAGAAGGAAGCCTCTTCTAAAGATGATGCACAAGAAAGCCCGCAAACAGTTTGCTGAAGACAAGCAGACTAAGGACATGGATTACTGGAACCATGTCCTGTGGTCTGATGAGACCAAGATAAACTTATTTGGTTCAGATGGTGTCAAGCGTGTGTGGCGGTAGGAGTACAAAGACAAGTGTGTCTTGCCTACAGTCAAGCATGGTGGTGGGAGTGTCATGGTCTGGGGCAGCATGAGTGCCGGCACTGGGGAGCTACAGTTCATTGAGGGTACCATTAATGAGCAGAGCATGATCCCCTCCCTTTGGAGACTGGGCCGCAGGGCAGTATTCCAACATGATAATGACCCCAAACACACCTCCAAGATGATCACTGCCTTGCTAAAGAAGCTGAGGGTACCTAAACCCTATTGAGCATCTGTGGGGCATCCTCAAACGGAAGGTGGAGGAGCGCAAGGTCTCTAACATCCACCAGCTCCGTGATGTCGTCATGGAGGAGTGGAAGAGGACTCCAGTGGCAACCTGTGAAGCTCTGGTGAACTCCATGCCCAAGAGGGTTAAGACAGTGCTGGAAAATAATGGTGGCCACACAAAATATTGACACTCTGGGCCCAATTTGGACATTTTCACTTAGGGGTGTACTCACTTTTGTGGCCAGCGGTTTAGACATTAAAGGCTGTGTGTTGAGTTATTTTGAGGGGACAGCAAATTCACATTGTTATACAAGCTGTACACTCACTACTTTACATTGTAGCAAAGTGTCATTTCTTCAGTGATATAAAGATATAAAATATTTACAAAAATGTGAGAGGTGTACTCACTTCTGTGAGATACATATATAGTATCTCACAGATATATATACACATATACACACACACACACAAAATAAACATAACATTACAACTTACAATTACACAAAACAAAAGGCTGTAAATCCACAAGTAAACATCATGAAGTCATGAAGGTGTAACTCCGTTGTGGCTGCGCTTATCCCGTAACAACATGCTAAAATATGGGCGTACAAAGAATTCACAACATTCTTTTACAGTAATGTTTTCATTATAATTTTATGTAGACTATATGACAGATTTGCGCTGCACATTTTGCACTTAACTGCATTTTCCTTTTCTAAGTGATTTAAATCATATTTTAAGCAATTCAAAACCATCATGGCAAACAGTGCGCATCTGAAGAGTGAAGGAAATAATAATAATAACAATAATGATAATAATAGAAATAATCCATTATTTATAAATGGAATTTGTCGGCTTTAATATATCGGCAAAATTTTCTTATCGGGTCAATAACGATAACATTAAAAAATAAACATCTATCGGCCAATACGGATATGGTGGCCGATATAATCGGTCATCCTTAGTTCACACACACATCTAATTTTAGTCACAAATGAGAGTGAAATGCTTGCACTGTCGAGCCCTAATAAGACATAAATAATTGTGTTGTAACTTAAAGTGTTAGTAAGTTCTTGTAAACACCCTTAAAAGTAACTATTTCTAACAGAAGCTTGTTCGTTGTGTCTGGATGTCTCTGCAGTAGCCGTGTGAGTGAGTGAGTGAGTGAGTGAGTGAGTGAGTGAGAGAGAGAGAGAGAGAGAGAGAGAAAAAAGTCCCATTTTAAGTAAAATACGGTTGTTGAAATACGCATTTGTTTCTGATGGTGAAAGTTAACAGGCAAAGCAGAACTGTAACTATGCATGAGTGTTAAACACACAAAGATGAGCTCATGCGCTTGGTGTTTACTCCACTGAGTTAAACCAGGTCCTTAGAGACACACCAAGCCAGGTGAACAGACAGTCAGCTGACACAAAGTGAGGGTCAGAGTGACATAAAAGGAGACACAAAGTGAAGGACAAAACTTTGTATATTATGTTGAAAAGACTCTCAAGAAGAAAGTGATTGAGTTTTTTGATCTGTTACTGTTGTTTTAGTAATTTGACATATTTAACAGTGATTTTGTTTGTGGTGCATAAGCAGGCATGAGCAACACTTTTACGAATGGATTTTTGACATGTGGGTGGCTATCACTGGCATGCCATACTATATACAAAGTGGCTGTGGGCATGTGTGTGTGGACGTGCTCTTCTGAAAACAGAGGTGTTCTCAGTAAGAGACCTGGCCTATTGCATCATCTCCTGCTCTGTTATATGACACACAGCAGATGATCTTATTATACTATAACCTGCTCCCTGCTTCTGACGTGATGCTGAACTACAATGCAAAAAAAAAAGTGAGAGAAAGTTTGAGCTATTAAACATCTCAGCCCAGTTTTTTAATCTTCTGTCTGGTGTCATCTGTCTTCATCCCACATCGTAGTCTGCCAAGGACCACATTAGGAGCACTCCAGGAAGCCTTGTCACCACTGACATATGTCCTTGAGGTGGGGGCACTGTAAGGCGATGCTGGTCCATTTGAAGAAGTGGACAGGGAAATGGGGTGGGGGTGGACATGGGCGACACACAGGAAGTGACAGATAGAAGGGTTAAAATAACATTGTGCTCTGAGCTCCTTCCTCGCACCTCCATGCAGAGCCCCAGAGTTGTTGGTCTTGGCTCTTCAGTCTCTCCAGGCATTTGCGACACCACTCCACAAGAAGCACGCTTGTGGCTATTTCGGCATACACAGACACACACTTCCTATGAGGTAAAAATAGCCACACTTCCCCTGATGGGAGCTAAACCCCCAACCTCTGCGAGCCTCCCTTCTGTTCTAAAAAACGCTCAGGGACATATTCTTTTCAAGAGGCAGAGCTCGTGTGAACGTCACTGATTGAGTTTATCACCTTGTTAAAAAAGAAACCCCAAGACCAACACTGAATCAGAATCAAAATTCCTACAAAAAGATTTTCTGGATCCAGAATTCCAGCCAGGAGACATGAACTGCGCAACATACGCATATGGTCACAAACACTTACACATGTACGAAGGCATTTAAGCAGGTGTATGTCAGAACTGCTCCACCTCCAGATAAAAATCTAAAAGTGTTTGTAATGAACTCTTTAAAACCCTGTTCTAATTATACTGCCGTTTGACTAAGATGGGAGCCATGCAGAGCAGATAAGCGTACAGTAATTACACTCAGCCAGAGATAATTTCCTCCCAGCACAAAGTGCTGAACGCACAGACTGATGTTTTCACTGACTGTAAAAATGTTGCAGCATGACTATATGCCAGGCACGCAGACAGTCACACACAAACACACACACATGCACGCACTGGGCTTATCCCAGCCCAAAACAGCACTGTGCAGTCTTTGTGGTGTGTTTTGAGAAAATAATAACTAGATCAGATTTCTGGGACTGACATGTTTGTCTCCTGTTTATAAAGTAAACAGATGACCACAGTGTTTTTTGTATGACCAAGAGTCACCATTATGGCCTGCAATAACATGACAAGCACATGGGTATGTTTGCACAATGGAGGAGTGTAGTACATCCAAATCAGGTAAAAGAGACAGATCTCGAAGCAACTACAGGGGGGCTACACGGGGAGGCAGGTCAAGGCTACGGACCACACGGAGGGTGTTTGATTCTGGATAACACGAGCGAGCAGAGAGTCAAATGACGGAGTTCCAGGCACTTCAGTGCACAGAGTAATAAGATACAGAGTACTCACCTTCGTTGTCCATTTGACCCTCCGCACAGCTAATGATGGATGGGACAAGGGTAGAGAGCCGTATGGCATGTGCACAGTGCAGCACAGTTAAGTGATACATATGCAAGAACACACATGCATAGACACACAAGTTCCTGCTGCAAATACCAGCTCTCTCATAACTGAAGCCAACACCAGCTCATTCATTCAAAAACAAAATTGCTAAAACAGAAAATACCTCTAGACCAGGGGTGGTGAACTCAAGTCCTGGAGAGCCACAGTCCTGCAGAGTTCAGCTCCAACCCTAATAAAAACCTCACCTGACTACAGCTTCCTAGTAACCCTTCAGACCTTGATTAGCTTGTTCAATTGTGTTTGATTAGGGCTGAAGCAAAACTCTGCAGGACTGTGGCTCTCCAGCACCGACGTTTGCCACCCCTGCCCTAAACAAAAAAAAAAAAAACCCACTGCAACTCATTATCAGGTAACACACCTTTATGGTGACATGAGCACAATGCAGAGTGGACTTACCAGCTGTCCGCTATGTAGGAGGACTGTTGGTTACTTTAGCTTTATGGCCAGTGTGTGTTGCACAGCAATAGGTTCACACACTGTCTGCAGGCAGACTGTCTGTGCAGTGGCTGACTTCACAGGCTGCTAAGTCCATCACACCATCGTGCACATCTCCGTCCATGGGGATCCACTGCAACTGTAAAAAATAAATAAATAAAAATCAAATAATTTGGATTAATACAGGGCTTCAAACTAACATTTGAGAGCAGTGGCACCGGTGCCATAAAGTTCTACAGCACCTGATTTGGTAGCACTGGGGTGGCGGAGGGGGTATTAATAATATTACATGCTTGTCTCTTGAAAATACACATTTGACAGTAGCTTGAGCTGGGATGCAGATGTACATTTATTTTCATTAACAAAAACAGTAACATCTGTAAAAATTAACCTCACTTTAAAAAATTTAAACAAAATGCTGATCAAGTTAGGACTCTACTTTTAATAAAATTAACCATTGGTTTTCCACAGTAGCATACATTTGTAGATCATAACCACAGGTAAAACCACGCATGGCACCTCATTACCATGGCTAACCTCTATGGTATTGATTATGAAAAACAGTAAAACCTAAAGACAGTTAGTATAAATACAAATGCACAAAAACTGCTATAGCTTAACAAAAAAATACTAATACTATATTCCATTGCTCCTTTAATACATGTCTACATTATTAGTATAATAAAATTCGATATATCACAAAATTTTACCACAATACCATAGTTACAGTTATTGTTATTAAAGTAATTTCATAGTAAATGATGGTGGTTTGTTGATTGAAAAGCCTTCAAACTGGATCGTTGTGGCACAATGTTTCGCCAGTTTTCCACATCAGTGTTGTTAAGAATGTCAGCACTGTTTCATCTGGCTTTAAACTAGTTTAAATCATAGAGACATTTCTGGCTTGTATTGGAGAACTCAAACGCTTCTCATTGGATAACACAGCGATGTGTAGTAGTCACATGATCGAGACCGATCAGCTAGCAAACCAACGCATTTGCTCAAGCTCGCACTGCGCAGTCTTTTGGGCTGACCTGATAAATGTGGTGCGGTTCAAACCAGTAGCACTGTTTCATCCCGCTTTTGGTGCATTTGCCGTTTAATGTTTCTCATATGAAACAGAAATGACAGCGTTTATCAGTTAGGCAAACTGGTAGTGGCACCCATAAATTCAATTTAAAAAAAATAAATAAATAAATAAAATAATATGCCATTCAGCATCCATTTCCTCTTTAAAAAGGCAGCTTCAACATTCAAGTACAACTGGATTCAAGTACAACTGCAGATAATATTTATTCAGTGGAACTGTAACAACACTACAGCTCCAGAAGTCACCAGTCACTACTAGGACTGGGCTAGAGGTCTGCACGGGCTTTAAACTGAGGCCCGAACCGAAATCCTTCGCTATAGAGATGTACCTGTATTCTTGCTATCATAAGCCAAGACAGATTTGCAAGACCTACACTGCACGTTACCGTTGAGCAATTTATTGGTTGAATGACAAGATCATATCATACAACGTTTAAATAGACAGAACCATTAGGCTAGTAGAAAAGACAGAGACTATTTGACATGCTATCGTGCTTCATTTCATTCATATAGTTTGAACTTAGTCATGTATCATATCATACGATGTTTTAAACATTTAAATACACATCAAATAATACAAAATGTGTATGATGTAGTGTTTTAGATGATAGTAGCCTGCTTGACAAAGCTGATTTATGAGAGACGCGAGAGAAACGTGGCTATTTGATTTACAAACTCGCTTGTTTGTACACACGTGGTAGTATGTTTTTAAGGGGGAAGTATTAACAGGATTAAAAAACCGAAATAACCGACATGAAAAATTACGTCGCTTAGGAGGTTCTGAATTTCAGTTTCGATTACTTTTCGATTAATCGTCCAGCCCTATGCATGACTGCTGCCAGCTTTGCTTTAGAGGTTGCAGAAGCGGAAGGTCAGCTTGTCAGTGCTCAGACCATACGCCGCACACTGCAACAAGTCGGTTTGCATGGCCGTCGTCCCAGAAGGAAGCCTCTTCTGAAGCGGGCTCACAAGAAAGCCCGCAAACAGTTTACTGAAGACAACCTGTCCAAGGGCATGAATTACTGGAACCACATCCTGTGGTCTGGTGAGACTAAGACTTGTTTGGCTCAGATGGTGTCCAGCATGTGTGGCAACGCCCTGGTGAGGAGTACCAAGAAAATTGTGTCTTGCCTACAGTCAAGCATGGTGGTGGTAGCATCATGGTCTGGGGCTGCATGAGTGCTGCTGGTACTGGGGAGCTCTGCTTCATTGAGGGAATCACGGATTCCAACATGTACTGTGACATTCTGAAGCAGAACATGATGCCCTCCCTTCAGAAACTGGGATGAATGGCATGATAATGACCCCAAACAGACCGCCAAGATGACAACTGCCTTGCTGAGGAAGCTGAAAGTGAAGGTGATGGAGTGGCCAAGTACATTCTCCAGACCTGAACCCTATTGAGCACCTGTGGGGCATCCTCAAGTGGAAGGTGGAGAAGCGCCATGTGTCTAACATCCAGCAGCTCCGTGATGTCATTATGGAGAAGTGGAAGAGGATCCCAGCAACAACCTGTGCATCTCTGGTGAATTCCATGCCCAGAAGGATTAAGGCAGTGCTAAATAACAATGGTGCTCACACAAAATATTGACACTTTGGACACAGTTTTGACATGTTCACTTAGTGTTTCTCAACGGGGGCGGTACCGCCCCCCAGGGGGCGTTCAGAGAACAACGGGGGGCGTTGGAAGCAAGATTTTTGAAAGGGGGCCCCCCAGGTATTCTTGGGGGGCGTTCGCAAGTTTACACCAAAGATCCAGGCAAGACAAGATTAAACTTGTAATTACTTGCAAAAGAATTGCCTACAATATTCTAAAATCTGCCAGTTTAATGCGATATGTTAGCTATGTATCGTTTCTTTTGCAACAACATATTATTTCAGTCATAGACCAGCGTTCAAGCTCTGACTAGAATCCAGCGCTGACAAGAATCAGCATTCATGTGCACAATGTGTTTCGCGCTGACAACAATCCGGTGGTGGCTAGAATCCAGCGCTGACTAGAATCGTAGCGGAGGAATGGAAAGTTGACAGGCCATTAAAAAAAGTATTGACTTAAGAACCACTTATATTTTCAAATATTTTCAATAAATCATGTTTCCATTCACTCAGGTGACGAATGAATTAAACTAAATAATGTCAAAATTATCAAAGAAATTTAATACGCAGACTATCTTGAGTTTTGCATTACAGCAAAGTGCGCGTTAAGGTGATGGAAACAATTTATTGGCATACTCATGGTGTATTGTGACCATTTGTGCGTAACACACCATGGCATTATGCATTAGGCCCAACAAAGTCTGAGAAACACAGCCCTCAACAATTCAGATGTTTAAACTCGTAGACATTTTGTGTGCGAGCGCATTCATGTGGAGGCTGCCAGTGTATGGGCATATACGCGTTTAATTATCCTGCGTCTCCTCACAGCATTTTAATAAAACGATGTTCAACAACACCAGCTCTCTCTGAAGTCTCCATCACGTCAAGATATAATGCAAAGCATGCGACTTGCACGCTTAAGTTTCAGAAAGCATCGTCATCGAAGTTTATATGTATAGTTTATATAAAACATTTAAGTTTATATATATTCTTTATATCACAGGTTTTCAAACCCTGTGTCACAAGACTTAAAAAATGGGTTGACAGGATATAGTTTGTGTAAGTTAGCCTATATAAAAAATAAAACAAAATTTGTTTTCATAAAATAATAGTCGAAAATGAATAAATATGCAAAAATATATTTGACTTAATTGATTAACAAAGCGAAAGAAAAAACTCAAATGACAAATAGCCTATATACAGGTGCTGGTCATATAATTAGAATATCATCAAAAAGTTGATATATTTCACTAATTCCATTCAAAAAGTGAAACTTGTATATTATATTCATTCATTACACACAGACTGATATATTTCAAATGTTTATTTCTTTTAATTTTGATGATTATAACTGACAACTAAGGAAAATCCCAAATTCAGTATCTCAGAAAATTAGAATATTACTTAAGACCAATACAAAGAAAGGATTTTTAGAAATCTTGGCCAACTGAAAAGTATGAACATGAAAAATATGAGCATGTACAGCACTCAATACTTAGTTGGGGCTCCTTTTGCCTGAATTACTGCAGCAATGCGGCGTGGCATGGAGTCGATCAGTCTGTGGCACTGCTCAGGTGTTATAAGAGCCCAGGTTGCTCTGATAGTGGCCTTCAGCTCTTCTGCATTGTTGGGTCTGGCATATCGCATCTTCCTCTTCACAATACCCCATAGATTTTCTATGGGGTTAAGGTCAGGCGAGTTTGCTGGCCAATTAAGAACAGGGATACCATGGTCCTTAAACCAGGTACTGGTAGCTTTGGCACTGTGTGCAGGTGCCAAGTCCTGTTGGAAAATGAAATCTGCATCTCCATAAAGTTGATCAGCAGCAGGAAGCATGAAGTGCTCTAAAACTTCCTGGTATACGGCTGCATTGACCTTGGACCTCAGAAAACACAGTGGACCAACACCAGCAGATGACATGGCACCCCAAACCATCACTGACTGTGGAAACTTTACACTGGACCTCAAGCAACGTGGATTGTGTGCTCTCCTCTCTTCCTCCAGACTCTGGGACCCTGATTTTCAAAGGAAATGCAAAATTTACTTTCATCAGAGAACATAACTTTGGACCACTCAGCAGCAGTCCAGTCCTTTTTATCTTTACCCCAGGCGAGGCGCTTCTGACGCTGTCTGTTGTTCAGAAGTGGCTTGACACAAGGAATGCGACAGCTGAAACCCATGTCTTGCATACGTCTGTGCGTAGTGGTTCTTGAAACATCTGACTCCAGCTGTAGTCCACTCTTTGTGAATCTCCCCCACATTATTGAATTGGTTTTGTTTCACAATCCAGTCCAGGGTGCGGTTATCCCTATTGCTTGTACACTTTTTTCTACCACATCTTTTCCTTCCCTTCACCTCTCTATTAATGTGCTTGGACACAGAGCTCTGTGAACAGCCAGCCTCTTTTGCAATGACCTTTTGTGTCTTGCCCTCCTTGTGCAAGGTGTCAATGGTCGTCTTTTGGACAACTGTCAAGTCAGCAGTATTCCCCATGATTGTGTAGCCTACAGAACTAGATTGAGAGACCATTTAAAGGCCTTTGCAGGTGTTTTGAGTTAATTAGCTGATTAGAGTGTGGCACCAGGTGTCTTCAATATTGAACCTTTTCACAATATTCTAATTTTCTGAGATACTGAATTTGGGATTTTCCTTAGTTGTCAGTTATAATCATCAAAATTAAAAGAAATAAACATTTGAAATATATCAGTCTGTGTGTCATGAATGAATATAATATACAAGTCTCACTTTTTGAATGGAATTAGTGAAATAAATCAACTTTTTGATGATATTCTAATTATATGACCAGCACCCGTATGCTGCTTTGATTCATTTTTGTGAGGTGCGGCGCTCCACAAACAAGTTCACGGAATGGAAACCGAGATGACAAAAAGCGCATCCTGTTTTCTTTATTTTGCAAAAGCATATTGTTCTGTTTTTAGTGTTGAGTGTACACAAATAAAAGTAAACTTTGCAGTATTGAATGATGTCTTACTCATATCTGTAAATTATGGAGTATTTAAGTTGTTTTTGCTGGTATAAGGAAACAGTTGAAGTGATCGCGTCGGCGCCTCGCGTGTGCACACAACATATTCTAGCATTGCAAACTTGACATCGCAGCCTGTTCGTTATCAAAATAAAATACAGTCAACCAAACATATAAAAAGTTACACTGCTCATTTTAAATACTATGTAGTATATGTGAGAACTGGTTTTTACTTTCAGTTTCGCTTCAAATGAATTCGTTTTGGCTTGTTTATAGCTACTTATAAGTTTTTATTTTTATTCTTGTTCTGTATATGTATATTATATATTTTAGTATTCTTATGCTTGGCTTGACTTGGTTTGGTCGATCTTTAAAGAAAAAGTTTGACAGCCACTGCTTTATATGTTGCTTATGTGTCGGAAAATACAAAACACGGCATGGACCACTTTTGGTGTCATATGAGATGGGGAATCCCCCAAATGAGGTGCCGGATCAGATTTCGGAGGTGCCGGATCCGGATCCGGCTTGTTCCGGCACAAATTAAGCCCTGCCACTGTTCAGTCAAATCAAATCTGTTATTTGGCTTTCAGTGACATGCTTATATTATATATATATATATATATATATATATATATAAGCTGCAGTTCAGAACTTTTGGCACTCTAGCGGTAAACAAAATTGCAGACGTCTTGGTACTGTGCTACTCCGCAGCGGTGCCGACTCAAACCAGTCTAAAATAGTCCCGATGACCTGGATAATGGATAGGGAGCGCTGGACCAAAAAAGGTTGAGAACCATTGACTTAGCATGTACTCACTTTTGTTGCCAGTTATTTAGACAATAATGGCTGTACGTTGAATTATTTTCAGAGGACAGTAAATCTTTACTGCTATACAAGCTGCACATTGTCTACTCTAAAGTATATCCAATTTTCATTTCTATAGTATTGTCCCTTGAGAACACACATAATAAAATGGTTGCTGAAATGTGAGGGGTGTACTCACTTTTGTGAGATATTGTATATCTACCCAAAATATGAGCACTTTTTACTGTACCAGTCGTTTTTTAAGAACAATTAAACTGAGCATATAGGACAGTGCACACTGAGCCCCCTATTGCATCATCAGCCCATTTCACAGCGCAGTTTTTCAGCCTACACAGAGTTAAATTTGTTGAAGGGGACATAAGGCCTAGAAATATGACATACTGCTCTAACAAAATCAAAAATTTGAGTACCATTTACTGTATCAATCTGTTTTTATGGCCCCCTGATTTTGACAAATACTCACACAGCCGTATTGAGCCATTAGCTCATGTCACAGCACGGTTTCTCGGCAGTCACAGAGGATGAGTTAAAGTGGACTTAAACCAGCCATGGTATTAGAGGTATACTGCCCTAAAGAAAGCAAAGGACAACAAAGGACAAAGCTTATTGCAATTAAATGGATTGGAGCCATGCTACAAAGTTTTGTTCATTCATCAACTAAAAACAGCATGAACTAAAAGATTGATTCTTGGGATTCAAAAATTGACAACGGTTCATCAAAATGAGAATCAATTTGAAAGCTAAACTCTGTTCCATATCAAAAGTGAAGCACAAAACTTATTGTGATTCAATGGATGGGGAGAGTGCTACAAATAATGTTTAGTGAAGTGTTGTTTACACATCAGTTGAAAACAGCACAGATTAAAGATCAATTCTTAGGATTTAAGAATGGATACTGGTTCATCAAAGTGAGAATCAAGTAAAATTGAGCCATGGTCAGCAGCCATAGCCAGCACCCTCATGTTTTCTTCATTGCCTCTAACATTCAGGCACGTGCACACACAGCCATCAAAGGGGGCTTGAGCACCTGCCCTTTTTCTTCCTCAAGAGAAAGTGCCCTTTTTTCTAGGGTGCTTTTTTTTTTTAATAAATGAATGTGTTTATTCAATATTAATATTAATAAACATAAATAGAAAAAAAATAAATAAATGCATGTTACGGCGAACGCACGCAAAACGCCATTCATTCCCGCATGCAAGCCTCGCCCCACCTCATGTTTTCTGCTGGCTGACACCCGGGAAAAGACAACAGCTATCTGGCAATGAGAAGCGAAAAAAGTAAAAAAGCCCAAGATGAATCCTGTGTATAACTTTCAGGTAGCCTATGTATGTTCACAAACATGTGAAAGTTTTGGATATTGAAGGGTGAGATTATTTATAAGTGTTTAATTAATAATTAATATTTAATTAATTAATTAATAATTTGTCCACCAGCAACGCATCTGCCTGATTTGATACTACTGCAATTTACGTCATAATATAATTTCAGTTATTTTAATGTGCTATGCATTGCGTTTTGAACCATGGTAAAGATATCTGTAGGGCTGTCAATAACAGAAGTGGAGCATTCCACGGACGCGGATCCATGAACCACATTATTAGACAGTTTTCTAAGGATGCACGATTTATTAAAACCATTAAAAAAAAAATCATAATGCAGCATTGCATAATGCTATCATTCTTAAATCTACGCTTACACAGGAGAATACATCAATTAAAGTTTAAGCCCTCGCTCTGTGTTTGTATGTTTTGATGTCCACATATTCTTGTTCAAGAAATTACAGTGGCTGTAGCATTTCTGTCACAAAGAAGTGGCGAATATTATTACTATTTTTTTTTTTAATTAATATTATATTTTTAATTAAATGCGGTTTGGCCAAAAACAAGGATTTGATCATGCTGTGTAACAACAACAATCACCAGGCTTTTGGCGCCCTCTGCAGGCATTTGTTATAATACATAACATTTCAGGGGAATAGACTCTTGATGTGTTTAAATATATAGTAGCTTGTTTTGGTTAATTTAGGAAAAAAAAAAAAAAAAAAAAATCTACAGATGCAAAGAGACAGGGGTAGTAGACTTAAAACAAACACCATCTAAATGTGCATTTTGGAAGTTCTTTCCATTAGAGTAAAAAGACATGGAAGCAAAAAGACCAAAATCTCAAAATTGTCAACTACATACTTGAAAATAGTAGCGTAGAAAACATGCACATTGTGCCATAGTTTCCTTTGCTGTTGCCTGCTCTTGTGATAAACCCAGTAAATACTAAAGACCACCATGGTTTCTGTGAACTGATTATTTTTCCTGAAATCTCGAGTATAAAACAACTGTGTGCATGAGGGAATTAAAATAAATTGGTAAGAAAGTCAAGAGTTATGTTAATATATTTAATGTTTTTATTTATTTTTTTAAAATAAATAATTATTAGAAGTGTCCTTTTTTTCCACTTGAGCCCCTGCCTCCCAAAATGTCTGTGCACGTCCCTGCTAACATTGCTGCATATATTTAAAATATTTATAATGCACTCCCTGTCAACCATTATGAAAAAGCCTGAGCTGATAGTATCACTCCTGCAGACTGCTGATTGTACTCTGACGCCAATCTGTATGAATACACTTACACACCCAAATACAGCTCAGGCCTGCTGGGAATGAGCACAGCATTGAATGGCTCACGGCATTTAAAGTTCATTTGAATGTGCAGTAATTATCCCACTGAGACACCATTCAGCTGTGTTTACCATAAACTGAGAAATATGTTCTCCGGCACCTGTGGAGGAAAAAAAAAAAAAAAAAAAAAAAAAAAAAAAACATATCTATCGGGCCTCATCAGAATGTAAAGTTTTGCCAAACCAAACCTTTTGCCATATTTTGTAAAAAAATAAATTAGTTAAAATAAGTTAAAAAACAGAGCTCTTAACTTTTACAACTTTGTTGTATATTGCAACTTTTTTGGCTAATCAGGGTATGAGACAAAAGAGAGAGAAAATCATCCACACATGTTTTCTTAAAAAGTCAATTCAGGAACATTTGCTGATATTATTTGAACTCTTTCAAAGACTCTTGGACTGTTCCCAATAGGCATCTGGTCTTAGATTAGGACCAGACGGAAGCCACGTACATGCAGGTTTTAGTAGGTCATTTATAGATAGATTGACTACTTTGGATGAAAAGTAAGGAGGGAATTTGCCAGCGAGACTATTATCACTGAAAATGTGTGAGAACTAGACTGGGTTACACATACCTGCAGAAACTGAAAGTGTGCATTGTACTCCATTCTCAATATCACTCTTTATCTAGCTCTGACACAAAGACCCCAAGCAGTGTCTTTCAACAAAGAACTCACATCATTACCCTACACCACTCAGCATCCATTATTTTACCTCATGTGATGCACCGAACACACAGTGCTGAAAAATAAAAATAAAAATTATTTTTAAAATGATTTGTGAGGCTAGTTGACTAAACAATGGTGCTGCTAGTCAACAATGGAAATACTAGTCTTTTTTTTTTTTTTTGCACATTTATGTTTTGCTTTATAATTTTACAAAAGGCTACATTCAAAATACTGTCATGTTAAATGTTACATTTCGAACCAATACATTATTTTGAAAAGTGTAGGGTACAACAGGGCTAAAGGAACACCTTAAGAAGAAAAATGTGCTTTTCACTACGCCCATAACGTATGATTGCAGAAAAAACATATATGTTTATATTTAACATTGACGGAGCAACAGATTTTGTGTGAAAATAAATCATAAGTGGTTTATTTTGTTTAAAAATCTTATAAATATATGAGGTGGCAAGGGTGGGCCTTTTACCCCACACATAGGGCAAAAGGCACACAGTACTGATACAAATACATTAGCTAAAATAATGTTTTTTTATAATGTCTAAGTCAATACTTGTTCAAAAGAATCACTTTAGAAAAGCTTATACTATTTTCTGTGTATTTTGATAAATAAAAGAATTCATTTTTGTTCAATAAATATACTGTCATTAAAAAGTAAATATAAAAATATATTTTAAAAATACAGAAAGTAACAAAAACAATGCTTTCAAGATTTTGAAAGCATTGAAGGAGATTCCATAACAATTTAATATTAGGCCTGGGCAATAAAACGGTATCGATATTTATCGACAGTACGTCTTAATCGATAACGATAGAAAAAACATTTGATATAACTCTCGATATAGTTTCACTTAAACGCGTTAAAATGTAAACAGACATGAAGTTCGGCTGCATGAACAACTCTCAAGTGCACTCCGTCCCTGGATCACAAACAGACGTGCTATGAGTGACACACAAACATGTTGCTGTGGAGTTCAATTGCGCAATCTCCACGTGAGATCAGAACACACAAACACATGAAAATGAGTGCTGTACCTGCCGGCGACGAGGACATTGTGAATAAAAAAGGACATTTCAGCTCGTCAGTGTGGCAGTTGCATGGTTTCCTTATTTCTTACAGTTGATCTACTTCAAAGTTCATCCTGAGAGAACAGTTGTCATGTCGGTATTAACAGCTGCACAGTGTTTTCAACCACACAGCATCTTTATTTCTGTTACAAATATTCACATTATCACAGAAATACTGAAATAAAAGTTAATAATTCAGATATAAGCACTAATGTCTATGTTATCGATCAAAAGAACAAATCAGCTTCTGAAAGAAACTTAGCGCTGATGACGCATTTATCGATTACATTGTTTCACCACCAAGTGGCGACAAGTGACTGTTAAAAAAATGTATTTGACGTCTAATCTTCATTCAACAGATTCTTTCAAATACACTGATTCATCCAGTTATATTCATCAAGTAATTGAATCCTCCAAACAGATTTTTTAAAAATAATAATTCAAATAAATGTAAAATTTTAAAATAGAGTGCAGCAATATTTTGTCAGAACCTCTAGTAAATTATTTTGTTTAGTTGTCATTCAGAATTGTGATCTTAGTTTGACAAAACAAAGAAGTTTCTCAATTTATCCAGAATTGTGCAGCTCTAAGTATCTTTAACGCTTATTTATTTAATCTTCATATAAAATAAAGATTTGTTTACATTTTATTTTGCTTTGTTTTAAAATTAATTTGCCTTAATTAAAAATGCATTGGTTAAATTCAATCTTTTTTTTTACTGGACTTTTTTTTTTAAAAGGTTATTACTTTTTCTTTTTTTTTTTCAATAATTATCGATACCGAACAATATGAAACATTATATTGTGATAAACTGTTTTTAGTTGTATCGCCCAGCCCTATTTAATATAGATTTATGCCCAATCCCAATTCTACCCCTTACCTTTCCCCTTCCCTTTCCCCTACCCCTTCGTTTTGCGCGTTCACGTGAAGGGGTAGGAGTGTCTCGATTCTCTTTTGGGTGGAGTGGTAGGGGTAAGAGGAAGGGCCAGATAGCCCTTCAAACGAAGATTTTTTCGGGACCACACTTCGAACGAAGGGGTATGAGAAGTTTCCTTGCATACACCGAATACCGTGCTGCTAGAATGCGTGTAGGTCATGGTAGTGATATTTCCACTCACTTGTGTGTTACCTGGCTGCCAGTTTCTCCATAGCTTGCTAAAAGCACTATTTGAATGATGTGAACACAATAATACAGTTAAAAGAAATATCTGTCATCCTTCATAGCACAGTCACTATTTACATATTGTATCGTCTGTAAACTCTTGCGTTACCAAGGCACCAACTGATTCGTTTGTATTACATTGCAAAGAGCTCCGTTATCGCAGCACCACAGTAGAAAACGAAACCATATCCGTACCGGCCGGCTCGGCACGGAATGAAACTTGGCCCGATGGAAGAGTGGCTCTACCAGTCTTGTACATTCTGTATCATTCTGTATTGTCTTGAGAAACTGAAGGCTCATACGTTCAAAGACCAAAATACAGCGCAAAACGTAGGGAGTGAGTAATCTGTTAAATGTGCTCACGCCTGATTTCTGTTGATATGCGCACTTCATTGCTGTTCATACTGGTTAAATGTTACAGGGCACTAATCTAGGTATGATGACGTGTGTAATGGTGTAGTAGTGGTGTCCCATTTCTTAGGGGAATATTTTCACCCCTACACCTTGCCACTCTGTTTGAAGGGGCAAGGGGAAGGGCGAAGGGGTGGGCGAAGGGGTAGGTGAAGGAGTAAAAAAGTGAATTGGGATTGGGCCTTAGGGTGTACTCACACTAGGCACGGTTGCCTTGAACCGAGCCCGAGCGCGATTGTCCCCCCTCCCCACTCCCCCGCTGGCCTGCACTCACACTTGCACTTAACGTTCCGGGCCAGAGCACGCTTACGTCATATACGATGCAACTATTTGAATGGAAGAAAACAGGAAGAAAAGCACTTTCGCTAAGATATTGCCTAATAGATTTATCATTTATGCTGCGCAGCGATTTTTACTTGCACGTATCAGAGGATTATTACGAAGGCAGCTGACGTTAATGGAGGAATTTGCAGCTTTGCTCGCAAACTACAATTCCTGTTCATCAATAAGGTGAGAACCAGACCCGTTATAAACCCAAATACACTCGATTTAATTACATTAATTGAAAAGTGTACTATCCAAGTAGTAATAAAGATGTTTGCCGTCATAATGATGACAGTAGCGCACATTAGGGCTGAAACGATTAGTCGACATTATCGACAACAAAAAATTGTCAACAAATATTTTTGTTGTCGAATAGTCTTTTGATCTCATATGACCTATTTGAAGGGCCTGCAATAATGCGGTTTGACCAGTGGGGCGCTGTAGCGCAATACTGTAACGCAGCCCTCCCGGATCCAATTCAGTAGAAGAAGACAGTGCTTCGGGGTGCATAGTGCTAACGAAGTCGAACCCGTAAATTGTGGGGAAAAAATTCTGTCATGCAGGGCCACCATCTCTCATTAAAACTCACTGTTCTCATGCCACGTCCATTTTCTCATGCAGTGAAAGATATATAGCAGAGCAAAGAGGACACAGACAACGTGCTGACAGATGAGACAGATCAGGTTACTTTTGATATAAAACCGTCTCTGCTTTTAAATTCTGTCAATTTTACTACGGGATTCAAACAATACATGTGGTTTTGGCGCTCTTTAATGTGGCATTACAGATCGCTGTAACACCTCAGGTCAAACGGCACGTTAATCACCTATTATCTCTTCCTCTTTTCTGCTATTACAGCACGAAATAAACATGAATGAACTTCAAAAAGTATGTTGAAAGATACAGTACAACTTACTGAAATTAATCCATCTCTAATGTAATCACTTAATCAGAGTTTTAACCGCAGAAAGACATCAAAACAGCTTGCAAACTAATGTCACAAAATGTTGCATTTACCTCAGGAAAGCCATTCAGTGACCATAAACCCGATAGTTAGTAAAAAAGAAGAAAGAAAAAAAGAAATCTAGAGAGGGGTATTTTTCAAAATATATGCACAATATTACATTCATATTTTTACTCTTATTAAAAAGTTATTAAAATTCCCAGACTAAATAAAAACACAGTACCAGTCATTGTAACAGTTGGACTATTGATGACTTCTGAGGAGAAAAGAAAACCTGAAGTAGATTGGTCTATTCAGTTGGCTCGAAATTAATTAAAAATACACTTTCAAAAGCTGAAGTGATTTTTATCAGTTAAAGTATAACTCAATATTTTAACTAATTGCTAAAGTGGAATAATGAAACAAAGCATACTGATTAATCAGTGTAATAATCGACGATTAGTCGATTAATCGTTCCAATAATCAGTAGATTAATTGATTATTAAAATGGTTTGTTGCAGCCCTAGCGCACATTGTTCCATGCTCCGGCACGGTTAGCGCCCACACTGCATGCGAATCGCGCTCAAGCCCAACCGAACTGTGCTCTGGCCCACCTCTTCCAAGTGGGCCAGGGACAGCTAAACAAACCGCGCTCCATATATATATATATATATATATATATATATATATATATATATATATATATATATATATATATATATATTTCTGTCTCTGAGCTCTTCAGGCAGTTCCTTTGACCTCATGATTCTCATTTGCTCTGACATGCACTGTGAGCTGTAAGGTCTTATATAGACAGGTGTGTGGCTTTCCTAATCAAGTCCAATCAGTATAATCAAACACAGCTGGACTAAAATGAAGGTGTAGAACCATCTCAAGGATGATCAGAAGAAATGGACAGCACCTGAGTTAAATATATGAGTGTCACAGCAAAGAGTCTGAATACTTAGGACCATGTGATATTTCAGTTTTTCTTTTTTAATAAATCTGCAAAAATGTCAACAATTCTGTGTTTTTCTGTCAATATGGGGTGCTGTGTGTACATTGAGGAAAAAAAATTAACTTAAATGATTTTAGCAAATGGCTGCAATATAACAAAGAGTGAAAAATTTAAGGGGGTCTGAATACTTTCCGTACCCACTGTATATATATATTTGGAGCGTGTGTGTGTATGTGTGTAATATATATATATATATATATATATATGGTTACAAAAAAATTTCTGCTGCACTTAAGGTTCCTAAGAGCACAGTGGCCTCCATAATCCTTAAATGGAAGACGTTTGGGACGACCAGAACCCTTCCTAGAGCTGGCCGTCCGGCCAAACTGAGCTATCGGGGGAGAAGAGCCTTGGTGAGAGAGGCAAAGAAGAACCCAAAGATCACTGTGGCTGAGCTCCAGAGATGCAGTCGGGAGATGGGAGAAAGTTGTAGAAAGTCAACCATCACTGCAGCCCTCCACCAGTCAGGGCTTTATGGCAGAGTGGCCCGACGGAAGCCTCTCCTCAGTGCAAGACACATGAAAGCCCGCATGGAAGGACTCCAAGATGGTGAGAAATAAGATTCTCTGGTCTGATGAGACCAAGATAGAACTTTTTGGCCTTAATTCTTAGCGGTATGTGTGGAGAAAACCAGGCACTGCTTATCACCTGTCCAACACAGTCCCAACAGTGAAGCATGGTGGTGGCAGCATCATGCTGTGGGGGTGTTTTTCAGCTGCAGGGACAGGACGACTGGTTGCAATCGAGGGAAAGATGAATGCGGCCAAGTACAGGGATATCCTGGACGAAAACCTTCTCCAGAGTGCTCAGGACCTCAGACTGGGCCGAAGGTTTACCTTCCAACAAGACAATGACCCTAAGCACACAGCTAAAATAACGAAGGAGTGGCTTCACAACAACTCCGTGACTGTTCTTGAATGGCCCAGCCAGAGCCCTGACTTAAACCCAATTGAGCATCTCTGGAGAGACCTAAAAATGGATGTCCACCAACGTTTACCATCCAACCTGACAGAACTGGAGAGGATCTGCAAGGAGGAATGGCAGAGGATCCCCAAATCCAGGTGTGAAAAACTTGTTGCATCTTTCCCAAAAAGACTCATGGCTGTATTAGATCAAAAGGGTGCTTCTACTAAATACTGAGCAAAGGGTCTGAATACTTAGGACCATGTGATATTTTTAATAAATCTGCAAAAATGTCAACAATTCTGTGTTTTTCAGTCAATATGGGGTGCTGTGTGTACATTAATGAGGAAAAAAAAATGAACTTAAATGATTTTAGCAAATGGCTGCAATATAACAAAGAGTGAAAAATTTAAGGGGGTCTGAATACTTTACATACCCACTGTATGTATGATTACCATCATATGTTTTTAAAATAGGCTACTTAAATAAAATAGTAAAATAGTTCCAACAGATTTTCCTGTGGTACCGAAATTGGTACCGAGAACCATAAAATTTTAAATGGTATCGGTACCGACTACTGGAATTTTGTTACTGTGACAACACTAGCTCGGAGCAATCACACTTGTCAAACGAACCAGGCTATGAGGGTCAAATGCGCTCGGGCACGGTTGAAAGAGCCTAGTGCGAGTACACCCTTACAATAGTAAAGATAAATGATATTTTATTATATGATATGATTAATATATTTTTTAAAATGATGGTTTCAATATAAATATGGTGATTATCTCTAAGGTGGACACCCAACTTAATATATGATATTTACCATTTCAATCTAACCATGTCATGTCAACAAATGTAAAAGCCAGCCAGCCAGCTTTTTATTATCATTTTAATTATTGTGCCTTTAGCCCCAACAGCAGGTGCACTTTTCACCCCAAATACCACACTTTTACATATTCTCCCGTTACTGAAAAACTGTTGCTTTAATTACCTTGAACAAAACTGAAAATCATTAAATTACCTTGAACAAAACTGAAAATCATTAAAGACCTTTGTCTCAAAATATATTCAATTTTAGCAATTCTCATTTGCTACTTAAATTTACAACATTAAAAAAAAAAAAAAATAAATAAAAAAAATAAAAAAAACATCAAATATTAGATCAAATTAGCACAGAATCAACTTTGCACTGCTGCAAGGATCAGACAAATTTCCACATGCATTTTGAAAAGCGGATGTTTTGGAAAGTGCTACGGTACGTTTTTGTGCAAAGGCGCTTTTTACCCCGTGGTGCCTTTAACCTCGTTGTACCCAATACCTGTAGCAGAAAACCATTTCATTTCACCGACCTCAGATTGCATGCATTTTCTCTGTCACTTGCAGTGGGATCAGAGTAATATCCACTCTGAAGACGAGCAAGGTGAAGGAGTATTTTGAGTTCAGATATAAACACTGATGACTACGGTAAAGATCAAAATAGAGGAAAATCACCTTTTGACAGTAACTTGGCCCTTCAACTAATGGTTGTATCATTACATCATTACTCCACTAGGTGGCAACAAGTAACTTAAAATGTATTTGTCATTGAATCATTCATTCAAAGAGATTCGTTCAAAAAAGCTGATTCATCCAGTATTGAAACAAGAAGTATATGAGCGAGTCTTTGAATCAGTCATTAAAAACCAAAAACAATTAAAAATAATTCATTCAAATTAAACATTTTTAAATTGACTGCAGCAATTAATAATACAAAAAAAGTGATTCTCAATTTATCCATAATCGTGCAGCTCTAGCTTAAACTTCAATGAAACGAGTCATGGTGCACATTAGAGGTCTGCACAGGCTTTAAACTTAAGCTCGAACTCGACCCGTGCCTGAAATCGCTTGACCTGACCCGAACCCGAGCAGTACTGATAAAATTTAAGCCTGAACCTGACCTGAACCCGAAATCCATCACTGTAGAGATGTACCTGCATTATTGCTATCATAAGCCAAGACAGCTTTGTAAGACCTACACTGCACATTACCGCTGAGCTATTTATTGGTTAAAATGACAAGATCATATCGCACAATGTTTAAATAGACATCAAGTCGTAGCCTCAAAAAAAAAAAAAAAAAAAAAAAGACGCACAGACAGGGCAACACAGCTATTTGAGTCGCACTTCATTTAGTATAGTTTGCACTCAATCATGTATCATATCATTCGATGTTTAAATACACATATCAAATAATACAAAATGTGTATGATGTAGGTAGTGTTTTAGATGATAGTAGCCTGCTCGACAAAGCTGATTTCTGAGAGACACGAGAGAAAAGTGTATTTGATTTACGAATACGCCGTGCTCATTTCATTCATAGAGTTTACGCTCGTGTATCATATTATACAAGGTTTTAAACATTTAAATATATCAAATAGTAGAAAATTTGTATGATGTAGTACTTTAGTTGATAGTAGGCTACTCTTGATAAAGCTCTGATTTCTGAGAGACTGCAGCATGACTATTTGATTTGCGTTGTGCTCAGTTTACACTAGGGATGCACCGATACCAAACCCAATGGTCCTTTACTCGTACTCGTAAAAATACCCCGATACCAAAGACCGATACCTCACATGACGTAACTGACAGAATTTTCTGTGCACAGAGCCACCGGCGGCATCAGCAGAAACAATGCTAGCCTCAAGGGAGTGGAAATACTTCAAATTAATGATGACAACACACACATTGCAAACTGCATGCTTTCAATCACAATTCATTATCGATTAGTGAAGGCGGGATAGGCGGAATCGCGCTGAATGACAGACCAGAAGCGCTCCCTCTCAGGCGCTCTCTCTCTCTCTTTCTTGCGCGTGATCCCAGTTCTCTCAGACAGCGCGCGATCAGTTCTCCTTGCGCCTGAATGGTCAAATGCACACATAGTTGTCAAAATGTCCATCGTGTGGAGTATCTCACATAAATACAGTCGGTTATGGCTTAAGTGGACATAAACATTTCGGTGACAGGATGTGTGTCAGTATCCATGGATTCGGTCTTAAAGGGACCGTATCTAAAAAACAGGTTTATTTAATTTGTATCTCTATAGTATTTGTTGTATTGTTTGTAATTTGTTTGTAAATTTCTTTTTATATAACAACAAATATATATATTGATAATTATGCCCTTTGAAGGTTATTGGACAGTGTGAAATGTTTGTTCTTTAAGTTTGTGACAAGCACATAAAAATTATTACTTTTTTCATTAGAGTAATAATAAAGAAGCTGTCCTACATTCATTAGTCTCACTGTGTTGTGCTTGGAAAACTGCAACTTCACCAAAAAAAAAAAAAAAAGGAGAGAGAGAGAGAGAGAGAGAGAGAGAGAGAGAGAGAGAGAGAGAGAGAGAGAGAGAGAGAGAGAGAGAGAGAGAGAGAGAGAGAGAGAGAGAGAGAGAGAGAGAGAAATAAATGTATAGGCATCGGTATCGGCGAGTATCGGTACTCGTACTCGGTCCTTAAAAAAAAAATGGTATTGGTGCATCCCTAGTTTACACTCATTCACTTCACACACACACACTATTGCATTGTAATTTTAGAGGTTTGTGTTAAATTTTATGCTATACCCTGGCTCACCTGTCATGCACCCAACACGAGGAGTGACTGTGTCCGACAAATTTTTTTTCTCTATTATTCGAACCCGTAGCAGATCTCTAGCGCACATCCCTATTTGTAATATCTAACAATTTATTACACATGTGATTAAACTTCTTCCTCAAACTGACTTAGTTATCACATCTAGACTCCTTTGAAACAAATATAGCCATCTACGACCTGTGACAGAGGAATGTAGTATTTATAACACATGTATTAAAGGGAGGCACTCCAAGATATCACTGTGTAGGCTGTCATAATGTACGTGTATGTGTTTCAATGATGTCAGACATGACACAGCAGGCGGGCAGTGGAATGGTTGGGAGGGATAGTGGTCGATGGGCGGAGTCTGTGCCCAGTCACCAGTCAGTGGGAAGCTTAGGAATGCCACCAGGCGCCATGTCCTGAATCAGTCTGATTCACATGGCCACCAAACCTCCACCTACAGCAAGGAACAGGCAGTTTAGAGTCAGACACACCAGCCCATTCTACTCTCCTGTTCACAAAGAATACTTTTGTCCACACACAAACATACACAGTGGTACATTTCCTCTGCAGTCCTGGGTGTCTTCTTGTGGGGACTGACGGCAGATGACTGATTTTTTCAGCCGAAAGACAAACATTATGTAATTAGAGTTCAGGGAAAGGGCTGTGTTTGGGGAGTTGTGGGAGGAAACTGCTTTACCAAACTATCACTAATCATCTCATCACTGTAGGCGATTACTGTTGGTTCCAATTTGTGACAAAGCACAACTTCCAGACAAAATGACAACACACAGAGATCGCATGCCTGTGCACATTTCAAAGCACTGAGTGCCACTGACATCATGGCACCACGGTGAGGGCACAGTGCCATGGCGCTCTGTGACCTGCATTCACTGTGCCACAATAACAGCAGTCATTCACTGTACCATAGAGTTTTAAGCATTCTCTAACAGTAGATAGCCACATCACCTCACCTTTTCTGCATATTAACCTGAGTATTCATGCAAATAGCGCTTCTCAATTTTTTGCCATCCCTTTGAATCTAGAAACACTTTTCTCACCAAAATTTGTTCATCTGTCAGAATTGCGTAAAAAAATATATTTAGGTCAATGGCAACGGTTTGGATCTATCTTTGTACAAAAGCTTTCAAAATAGGAGTTTTAAACTAGATTATTAAAAGGTTTTTACTCTTCTTTATGGTGGGCACTCTTACATGTGATTGACCCATTTAATGAATCTCACATTCACTTTTTTGCTTCATGTCACACTGCCTGAACTGCCAAACTGTGCTGAACTGTAGTACAGATCCTGTACCGAAATTATATTATACCAGTGTACTGTGCTGGTACAGTATGCCGTATAACACGTGGACCTCTAAATTAACACTTTCTAAACCACAGCATTTAAATTTTGTGACTGAACAGAAAATCAGAACCAGACTGAACAAAGGATTATAGCAAGTCACTGTTGATTGAATTTGGTCCATGATGTCACAATTGACAAGCATGAACCGTATGAATCATATAAGGAAGTCAGCATGAACAACAGCTTCACTCATAAGTTAGACGCAGTGCTTGAAACTATTGATAGGCAGTGCAGACAAATTAAGAAGAAACAGAGCCACAGGCAGGGAGTTGGTTGACAGGGTGCTCATGTATCTGAAAAATGAACTTCAGGCTCTTAAATAAACACAGAGTGAATGCAAGATTCTGTAACTGTATAATGAACAATGGAGGGTAAAGCAACAGCCTGACTACTCTGAGACTGTGTGAGACAGCAAGAAATTCATCATCTTCTTTTGAATGATGATATTCAAACATTACACGCCTACTATGAATGCTGAATCATAGGGAGCTGTGCTGAGTAATTCTTTTCTTCATTACATCTGTGATGAGCTGCATAACGTCATCTTTACAAGGGAGGAGGACAACTCTTGGCTCCTCTTTCATATGTCAGTTGATGGAAAACTACTGTAACAGACTAATAAATCTATACTTGCGGCAACTTTGACCTTTTAGGTGCTATTATTATGTATATATATATATATATATATATATATATATATATATATATATATATATATATATATATATATATAAAAAAGCAATCACGGTTCTCTGTACTAATTTTGGTACCATAGCAAAAACTGTTGGAACTATTTTACTATTTATTTATTTATTTAATTTATTTAACTATTTTAAAAATAAATAAATAAATAAATATATATACATATATATTTTTTAAGTTAAATGAGTTTATTTATGATTATAATAATTATAAGTAAATAATACATTTAAACAGCATGTCATCAAAAAACTGTCTACACTACATTATGAAGCTACATTGGGTTTAAACTTTGTTGGTAATAATGAAAGGATTTGTGAGCACGCAGAACTCTAAAGCACGCGATGAATGAAAGCTCCAGTGTTTTGAGTGGTGTTCAGCAGATTCTGACTAATTTAAATATATCTGAATGGCCATTGCGTTCAAGCGCTCAACTGATATGTCTATGATTGGCTACAATGATCAACCCTTCAAAAACATGTTGTAAATAGAAACCTTTAATGCTCTTCACAGAGCGCTTACACAGATACACACAGAAGTGTTTGAAAGCAGCCATCTATCAGTGGGTACCGAATATACCTGGTACTTTGTACAACCGGTACTGCAGAAATGCTGGTATTGTCACATTTTTAATATTTCAGTGCCGACTTGGTTTATGAAAAGCATAAAATGGTATAATCTGTTAACATACTCCATGAGGCGGAGCAGGAGGATTTCAATGCAAATGCGTCATTGTTTAGTGTAATTGTCCAGTGTCTGCCACCCACTAACAAGTGAAGATGTAAATTGGTGTCATAAAGTGACTCACATTTTAAGAATGGTCTTAAAATCTAAGAGACAGAGCACAATGTTCTGCTGCAGAGTAACACCTACATTTTTTTTTTCTTCAATTTAAGGACTAAACTCTAGCTATGTAAAGATACATTTCAGACATTTCATTTCAGTCGTATTTTGGTCTGATGGTAAAAGAGGTTATGTTTGTCTGGCTTGCCTTTATGGTTTTGCTTGGCATTTTGTTAAAATATGAGATGATAACGCATTGAACTTGTAGTAGATTTATATGACATATTGGTGCTGCACACCTTGCACTTAACTGTACTTCTTACAGGGTTCTTGCAGGTTTCAGTATGTCAAATTTAAGACCTTTTTAAGACATTTTAAGACCATAAAGATTGAAATTTAAGACCTACATGACGCATTACCAAAAAAATATTCAAATCAAAGAAATTCTGAAAAAATCATTTTATTTCAATGAATTCAGTCATTGAAAAAACAATAATTTAATTTACAGATAAAGCAATCACATTAGTAACCTTCCACACCCAACAACGTGCCAAATGCCCAAAACCTTAGGCCCAAAATGAAAATAGGCTAAAACAAACTTGCCCTCAAATAAATATGAGATGAAATCTATTCTATTTACATTACAAAACAGCATATTAATAGCCTAATAGAGATTGAACAGGCTACTCCAACCCATGTAGCACACACACACACACACACACACACACACACACACACCAGATCATCCAGATCCATCCTCGGGATAATTAGAATATCTATCTAACAAGGATGATCTGATGTGTGTGTGTGTGTGTGTGTGTGTGTGTGTGTGTGTGTGTGTGTGTGTGTGTGTGAGAGAGTGAGAGTGAGAGTGAGAGTGAGTGAGTGAGTGAGTGAGTGAGTGAGTGAGTGAGTGAGAGAGAGAGAGAGAGAGAGAGAGAGAGAGAGAGAGAGAGAGAGAGAGATCGCTAATCTCACTGTTGCTATTAAATGAGTGGTGTTTAGTCACCGTGTGTAACGTTAGTATCCAAAGCACCTCGGCTTTCGACGTGTCAGTCGATCCAAAAGTACCCCGAAGGTCGTTCGACGGAGCTGCGATGATATTGCGCTGGAGACCGGAGGGACCAGGCATTGAGGAGGATGACGGCAGGGGTGAGGCACAAAACTGGCTAATTGGCCGAGTCCGCTGAAGGCATTTTGCGGCTAGCTTGTGTTTCTCTGCACTGGCATGTGACTCCAGTACCTTCACACCCTAATTGAATATTTTTTTGCAAATTTTGCAGCGAGCCTCATACCTGGAGCTGGGTACCGCTTGTAACCAACAGCGGAAATCGCTGTGACCTAGCAATGTCTCGTTGAAAGTACGCTTTTCCATTTTTCACACGTAGCCGAACTTTAACAAACTGAGGAGACGCAGACATATTTCGCAGGCATTTATTGCATTTATTACGGGATTTGTAGTTTTATCACCGCGTACGTACCAACACCAATATCCCCCAGAAAGAACTACAACACACCGAACCAACGTTCTGAGGGCAGCGTTCTGCTGGTTTTGTTACAATTGTAGCAAAGACTCCAGAGCTCTGCTTTGTAGGCTACGACTCGATACTTTTTTGCTACTGCGTAATAACTTTCAGAGGCCAGCGTTTCTGGAAATTAATGAGGGTAAAACCTTTTTTAGACCTGACTAAATGAAATTTGAGATCTCGGATGAAAATTTGGCCGTTTTTAAGACGTTTTAAGGCCTTAAATTTAAAGTTCAGAATTTTAGACTTTTTAAGACTTTAAGACCCCGTGGGAACCCTGTTCCTAGAATACACTCCACACTTGGCTCTTACCTGAGCAGGTAGACCAACTCATCTTTTTAAATAAAAATATGAAGGCTATATATGTTTAGGTTTTATCAGTCATGGTTAAAAATATACAGGATGTTTTTGCTTTGGGTTTAAGCAGTCATTGTCAAATTATCCCAGCTCTATTTTACTTACCTTTACAAGTCATTTGATCGAACCTGTCAAACTTGTTTTTTTTTTTTACTGAAAACTTTTTACATTAAAAAAAAAAAAAAAAAAAACTTCACTATTCGTTTTTGTTGTTGATGTTGCAAATGCACCATTGAAATATGATATGATAGCTAAAGTAACAGTGAATACAGTGTTTTGTTAAACATTAGTTGAATAAAGCAGCCAAAAAGCATATATCCTGTTTTCACATTTTATAATCAAAACAAGTTTAAAAGTGCATCAACAACAAGCACTTTTCTAAAGTGTTAAATAGGTGTTAAAAGTGTTAAAAATCAACAATTATTTGACTAATCACACGTGCATAATAATGAGCCTTTAATTGCCTATATTATATTATATTATATTATATATATATATATATATATATATATATATATATACACACACATTTTCCACAGCGCACGGGCAAAAGTAATGATTATGAATGTGTCGTGAAAAAACAGCAAGGAGACTGTCTAAACATTTTAATAATTTATTGATAATGTTTTCTGTGTTTTTAGCTGCAGAGATTAAGTCAACGATGCCGACTAGTATATGCCCTATATGCAAGTTTCATATGGATTACATAATCGGAGAATATTTGAGTTCCACGTGAATTGGTTAACAATCATTTGACATTTCAAGCTTTCTATCCATGGGTTTCATGTGACGTCACTGTGCTTTATCGCCGCCATTTTTATGTCCGGTCACAGCTCCGCAACCTGTTTCAGTCTTTGGTCGCAGCAGCTACAGCTACCAGAGGAAGATCAACAAAACACTCTCAGAAGATTCACAACAAGGTTACAATATGTCTGGGATATGTGGTGCTGTTAGCTGTTTTAACAGTCGTCAGAGAAACCCCGAACTACAATTTTATTCGATTCCTAAGCAGTTAGATCGGCGGAAGAAATGGATGGATTCATTCAGAAGGGACCACACCACTGGCAGCCAAACAGCAATGCACAACATTAATAACTGCTGGGACTGTCATTTTCATAACATTATAATGAGAACACTATTGTAATAAAACGTTGTGAATTCTCTGTGTTGCTGTTTCAGCGTGCTGTGGGAAGTGCGCGTCTGGAGTTAAACATTCTGATTAGCACATAACAGTTCAAGTTTCACTTGTGCATTCGCGTCATTTTGCGCAGATAAAACTCGTAATATTAAATTTATGTAGTATAAACATCTGATTAATCTCATAAAGGATGTTTCGTTGAGGTAAATAACCCACAGAGCTTTGTACTGATGATCATAACTTCAGCACGAGCGCTCAAACAGCAACGCAAAACATTAATAACTATTGGGACTGTCTTCTTATACATGACATTATAATCGTATATACCATTGTAATTTAACGTTGTGAATTCTTTGGGCTTAGTCGCAGTGTTTCGGAGTTACAGGAAGAACGCATCCACAACAGGAGCTACATTATTGACTACGTTACTTAGTTCAAGTTCATCTGTGTGTGATTTTGTGCAAATACTAGTTGTAATGTTATTTTTATTTTGTATAAATATCTGAATTATCTTATATAGGATGTGTTCCGTTGAGTTAATTAACCTTCAGTTTACGAGTTTTGATTCTCTTCAGCGTGCACAGCTCAAACAGCAATGATTAACAGTCAATGATTAACAGTCATTAAAAATGTTTACTACTACAATATTAAAACTGTTTCATATTTTTTTCAAAAACATTAATGCATTATTTTTAATAACTAGCAAATATATTGTTCTCGTATTATTTTCATCAACACATTGTTTGATTAAAATCATTTCCTTATTGTCCGTTCGGAGGCTATTTAATTTTATTTATCCATGGCACATGCATTTTGTTTCTTTATAGTCTAAATAATGTTGTCAAATGACTTGTTTGCATTTAGGTATTTTGCTATTTATTTATTTTTGTTAATAACATCATATTAACATATTTTTTGGTAACACTTTCTCCGGTGTATGGCGATGGACGATGTTTCTCGTGGCATACTGTAGAAATGTCTTTAAGAGACAAAACACAGTTGAAGGAAATAACATAAGGATCACAAACAATAACAGAGTTTTTTTCTCAAATCATCTCATTTTGATAACAACATTACTGTTTGAGCTACGCGCGCTGAATGAACACCCATAAACTGAAGCGCTTTGCTAGAAGGTTAATTAACTCAATGGAACACATCCTATATAGGCTAATTCATATATATTATACAAGATAAACATAATATTACAACTTATATTTGCACAAAATCATGCACGCATGAACTTGAACTAGTAACGTAGTCAGAATAGCTCCTGTTGTGGATGCGTTGTTCCTGTAACAACACGCCGAAACACAGCAACTAGAATTCACAACATTTTGACACAATAGTGTATACAATTAAAATGTTATTAATATGACAGCCACAATCGTAGATAATGTTTTGTGTTGCTGTTTGAGCACTCGCACTTAAGCTAAAGATGATCATCAGTACAATAAATCGCTGCTGTGTCAGTTGCCATCTCGGACACAAATATGGCGGCGGGCATAGCGAAGTGACGTCTTTGAAACCCATGGATAGATATACTTATGTCTTTTGTTATTTTTTTTTTTCTTACCGCGGTGATGAAGCAACAAATCCCACGGTTTGGCGGTTAACCGCAGTCTGTGGATATAAACACACTCGTCCAAATGCAACTTGTTGAAACTTTGAATAATTCCATCCTCATATAGTTTTTTTTCCTCATTAAAACCCAAAAGGTGTTCATCAGTGATTGTATATCAAGAGCAAGGACATGTTTGTGTGCATTTTGTTTTGTGCTTTTACCAGAATGAAGCTCTCGATCGTCTGTGTAAAGATTGCGCATTGTGCACGAGCGCCAAGATAACTGATAACAGCGGCAACGAGCAAAAACAACACATTCCAGCGAGAGATTGCCTCTTAT
Source organism: Ctenopharyngodon idella (assembly GCF_019924925.1). Taxonomy (NCBI): domain Eukaryota; kingdom Metazoa; phylum Chordata; class Actinopteri; order Cypriniformes; family Xenocyprididae; genus Ctenopharyngodon; species Ctenopharyngodon idella. Next base: position 24,317,880 of record NC_067221.1, read on the forward strand.
TTAACACAGACCAACAAATTTATCGAATTGAGATGTTTCTTTCTTTTACATCCATGCGTGCCGCGAGATCGAGACACGTCCCACCTGCAAATTGCGCATATACAATAAGTAGCCTAGCTTACTTTAAGGAAACTATTAAAATATTCCACAGATTTAATAGTCTTGTTTTTTTTATGTCATATCTACGACTTTTCAAAAGATTGGAAAAATATTGAAAGATTACTTACGTTGATCAGAAGAGAGAAATGTGTCAAATTTGCCATCACTCCCTCAGCCGTTGTATTAGAAACACCCTCACAGCATTAACATTCGCAACATGAGTCAGGAGAAATTGTGCATCTCTTTAGTTTCATACAGATTACATTGCAGGAGAATATTTGTTTTAAATGTGAATTGTTTTATTTAAAAGACGTTTCAAGCTTTCTTTAGACGTATGTTTAATGTTTGTGTGATAATTAATCGCAGAGTTTAAGTTCATTTTTTAGACGTTTCAGAAAGATTCAAACACAGACGAAAGTGCATTGTTTTTTTTTTATTATTTTAGAAAAGCAGAAGGTTTTGTTTTTATTCTGAGTGTACACAAATAAAAGTAGACCATTTGTAGTATGTAATGTCTTGCATTAATCTGTATCGCCAAAAATGACGGAGAAGGCATATTTTAAGTTGTTTCAGCTGTCATGAGGAAAAATTACGTATGTAACGAGACACTGCGTTCGGAAACACATTGGGGAACACCATCACGTGAACCGGAGTCTGAAAGCAATTGTCAAATCCAACCAATCCTATTGGCCGGCGACAGCCTATGACATCATCATAGGGCAACCCGGAAGTATATAAGGAGCGCCTAGAGAACGAGTCAGTACCTTATCGTCTGAAGGGACTGTTCAGCAGGCAGCCCCGATGCATGGCTGGGAAACGCAGTGTCTCGTTCCCTGTTCTCAGGGAACCATGTTTACATACGTAACCTGAGATGTTCCCTTTCGAAAGGGAACTCTACACTGCGTTCAGAAACGCACTGGGGAACGATATACCCACGCCGCCATGCTGAGGGGAGTGCATGCCAAACGTCAGAACTAGCAGCTTCAACTGAAGTGCCAGAACCACTCCCCCTACGGGTCACACATAGGCTGTCAGTGACAGCGTTCCCTATGGCCAACAGCCCAAGCTATAAGCCTCAAAGAGGCCTTCCGCAGAAGGCCTACCAAGGCCGCTCAAAGGCTTCTGGAACCAGCTTGTTTTAGGAAAAGAGGGTACCTTTAAGGGAATGTGGCCAGGGGGCCCGAGGGAACCCTAGCCAGTCACTTGTCAGGGGAACATACTCGACCCTGATTGCCACCAGGGAGGCCTGACCTGGTCTACTTTACAGAAACCTAGTCTTGGCCAACAACCTGTCTGATCACAGAGTCTCCAATCACATTTCTTTAGAGAAGATATCCAGTAAGAGTGACTGCAAAAGAGGCAGAAACTAACTCAGACCAGAGCGTAGAGACGGGCATCCCGAAGAGCAAGACTCAGCTTAGCGCTTTTTTTACCCTTACTAATGAGGGGAGTAATGCTCTGCTTAAACCTAGGATCTACTCAGCGCATGATTATTTACACTGAGGAGGCTGTGCACTCCAAAGGAACCCAACAAGGGGAGTACATTTAACAGCCTGGGGGCTGATCCTCAATAGGGAAGCCTCAGAGAGGCCTTCAACCACTGACCAGCTTAGGGAGCTAAGTACTATGCAGGACACCCCTCAAACGAGGGAAGTACAGAGCTCGACCTAACAGATAAACCGTACCGTAGGCACAAAATCATGGAGGCCCAAGAGGGGGCCTGCCACATGACACAAATTCTACACGTGTAGAAATACATTACAGCAGCCTTGCTAAAGGCCAGCATGCACTCAATCTGCTTAGAGAACACCCAGAAATGGGAGGAGGAAGCTTAAAGGGAGGCTTGTGAAGGCCACACACCTGAACAGCTTGCTTGCTGATAAGCAAATCCAGCAGATTAGACTGAGGGTGCCCACATAACAGTCTACCTAACACAATCTGACGAACAGTGCACTCAGTAAAAACACTTTTTACTCTTTAAAGCAAGAGGAGTACAGCATATGCCAACACGCCCTGCAGGAGGCCCAAAAAAGGGCCTACAACTTCCAGACACGTGGCATCAGCTCACGGCAGTGTTCTAAGCTCTAAGGGAGCCAAGTAGAATAACCAAACTTCTCAAATGAGGTTAACTAGCTTAATTCAACCTGAGCCATCATACCACCAGGTCATGTACTCGGTAAAAACAGCTTTTTACTCTTAAAGCAAGAGGAGTACAAACCTACGCCATCATGCTCTGAAGGAGGCCCAAACGGGGCCTACAACTCAGAATGACACGTGGCGTCACTTCTAGTGGCAATTACTAAGCTCTCAGGGAGCCACATACAGAACCAAACTATTCAGTGAGGTTAACTATAAGCTCAGCCTGAGCTTAATATCAAACAACACATTCCAACAGGCAATGTACTCAGTAAAGCACTTAACACTCTTAAAGCAAGAGGAGTACAAAAAAACTCCGCCAACATGTTCCGAAAAGAGGCCCAGACTGGGCCTACTACTCCAGGACACACGGGCGTCAGCCAGTGGCAGTGTCAACACCCACAACAAGCCTGCGCCATCATGTTCTTAGAGGAGGCCCAAACCGGGGCCTGCGACTCCAGAAGACACGTGGCGTCAGCTAGTGGCATCTGTCTAAGCTGTAAGGGAGCCTAATCCGAGAACCAAACAGCAAAGTGAGGTTACCTAGCTTAACTCAACCTGAGCTTAAATCTACATATTCCAACAGGCAATTTACTCAGTAACAACACTGAAAACCCTGAAGTAGGGGAGTACAAAGAAAAGTGTATTGTGCTCTGAAGGAGGCCCAAAAATGGCCTACCACCTCAAACAGACACGGACATAGAACTTAGACACTGCCACAGGTTTAAGTGAGCGAAACTCTGACCAAAAACATCCACCAACAAGAGCTTGTGACACAACAAGCTACAGTGCTTAGAAGGAGGCTTATCTGACGAAAGCCTTCAACTCCAATAACGCAACAGAATTCTTGTGGCAGTGTTTAAACTCTAAGGGAGCTAACAAAGGAACCAAACTGACTAGTGAGGTTCCCAAAGCAAACTCAACCTGAGCTATGCATTCCAGCAGGCCATGTACTCAGTAAACACCTTTACTCTTAATGCAAGGGAAGTACAAATTAATCACCATGCTCTGAAAGAGGCCATAAACAAGCCTACTACTACTACTACTACTACTACTACTACTACTACTACTACTACTACTACTACTACTACTACTACTACTACTACTACTACTACTACTACTACTACAGAAACAGGTGCTAACCTGTGGCAGCAATAGAGTATAGCTCACATTGTGTAGGGCAAAAACTAGAACTTAAAGCATAAAAGTGATGCTTCATTTTTTCCATTCACGTCATCCTGAACACAAGGATGGATTTCTTATACCAACCAGAAGTTTACACACCTGTACTGAACCCTAGGGAACGGGAGCTAGATAAAGCTGACACCGTTACACTCAAACTTGAATGTTAATTCAAGGGGTTCAAGGGAAAGGCAAACACAATATGAATGAAAATTGGGGCCTACGCAACACTAGCATTCTCTTATCCACCTAAGATAATGGGCCTACCACCTGAGACAACGGCACCAGGGAGGCTAATGATAGCCTGCTACCTTAGCTGCTATCTATCTTGCACCTACACTAAAGGGGTAAAGGGCTTTTTGGCCTGACGACTCAGAAAGAGGAGGCCAGAACTAGGAAACTATACAACCTAACAAGGGAAGTAAAGATACAAGGGGGAATCCAAAGCAAACACCTAACCCTAGTTCTTAGCCTAGGCCAGCTAAGCTGTGGGCCCATAGGGCCACACATAAGCATAGATCTGCCTGGGGGCTAAAACTCAGCCTACAAACTCATGAGTGAAGAGGCTACTCTAAAACTCTAAAATAAGAGCTCAAAGGAGCAAAGCTCAACCCAAGCCAACAATGTCAGGCAGCCCAGGAGGCCAACGCTAAACATAGATCTATCTGAAGTAAAGAGTGCTAATCTCAAAACAACTCTAGCTATAACCAGAGGAGAAGCTACTCTACCAATGGTGGCTGTAAAGGTGGCCATTTTGTTAGCCAAACCAAAAACAATCGTTCAAGCCAACCTAATGGTTTTTAAACTTCAGAGCCCTTAAAAACCCCTTATTCTATTTTTCATCCCTACACGCCCAGGAAAAACCATACAGGAAAACTTAAGGTCAGATATACTATAATGTAAATATAGACCCAGCTTACCTTCCTGCGGCTCGAAGACCGAAGACTCCTATCGTGTAAGGGATGGAATCTAGGGTCCTATTAAGCCTAAAGGAGCCTTTTTACTATCAAGCCAGAAGGTGGGCCATCAGAATCTTATTCATCATGGGCCCTGTCCTCAGCCTGACTGTAAGAAAGCTTGAGCGTGTTACATTTTAAAATTCCATAACCAGGAGGTGGAAGAAGAGAGGAGAGGGTAGAAGTGAACTACCCTCGCAGAGAGGAAACCAATCACTGATGCTGCTGGCGTCTGTGGTTGATTACCTCCCTGAGATCCTACTTCTTCCTAGAGTCCCGCCTTCTCTGGGACTTACTCCGAGGAGGAGGAGGTACCCGAGAGGCAACACTGGACCTCTGACCCTGTCTCTGATCCTCGAAACGGGACGGGCCAGGACCTCCTGTCTGTCTGGGCCCAGGATCAGATCTGAGCGGTATGCAGTTCTTAAACACCGCCGAGCGCACCTTCGCCTCTCTGAACTTCCCTACAACCGCCTCGACAGAGGTACCGAAAAGTTCAGAGGGCGAAACCGGTGCATCGAGGAGAAAGCCCTTTTCTTTCTTCCCGATGTCAGCCAGGTTCAACCACAGGTGTTTCTCCGTGGCCACCATCGCTGCCATCGATCTTCCAACTGAAGCAGCGGTTTGCCTAGTGGCCCGAACAGCCAGATCCGTGGTGCGGCGCAGTTCTTCTGCCACCTCAGGGGACAGACCCTGCCCCTGATCCAGATCCCTCAGCAAGTCAGCTTGGTAGGCCTGTAACACCGCCATGGTGTGTAAGGCCGCACCAGCCCGACCCGCTGCTGCGTATGCCCTGCCATTCAAGCAAGAAGTTACTTTCAGGGGCTTAGAAGGCAGGACAGGAGCTTTCAGTGTCGGGGCCTGCCCAGTGATGAGATCAATAGGGGGCATCGACACATACCCATGCTGGCTCAATCCCTCCACATCAGTGAAATTCGCCCGCTGATGCAGATGAATACGAGCCGAATATGGGTTCTTCCATGCCTTCTCGATCTCCACATGAAGATCAGGAAGGAATGGAAGGCTCAGGGGGGCTGCTTTGTTATGGCCAGAAAGGAACCGCTCGTCAAGCCGTCTGCGTGCGGCCCCTCTCTTAATGCGTTCCCACAGCAGCTGCAGTCTGCCAGAAGCGCGTTCCATAACTTCAAGCAGCTCCGCATACGCAGGGCAGGGAGGCTTTGAAGTTTCAGCAGGCTCACCTGCTTCCTCTTCAACAGCCATCTCCTGCTCTCTTGGGCTTGCAGCCAGAAGAGCACTCACTGCTGGATCTGACGATGTCAAAGACAAGACATCATCAGCATCCAACAGCTCACCTTCGTCAGCTACAGAGGGTTGAGAGAGATTTACACCTCTCTCAAATTCCTCCGCAAGCTCCATCTGCGAGCCCCATGATTTCAGCCACCGCTCTGAGAAGAGGGCCAGACGAGAGCGGAGTGTTTTCATTGATAGACGCTCACAATTCGCACAGACAGCACCCTCAAGCACTGACCATGTGTGCTCTTCCCCCAGACAGAAAACGCACAGATTGTGTGCGTCACCTGGAGTCAAAAACCTGTGACAGGGATCAGCACACTTTCTGAAACGTTTGTCAGACATAGTAAATACTCTTACCGGATTCAATGTAATCGCCAAACAGACAAAACAGTCCCTGAAGACGAAAAGATACTGACTGGTTTTCTAGGCGCTCATTATATACTTCCGGGTCGCGCTATGATGACGTCATAGGCTGTCGCCGGCCAATAGGATTGGTAGGATTTGACAATCGCTTTCAGACACCGGTTCACATGATGGTGTTCCCCAATGCGTTTCCGAACGCAGTGTAGAGTTCCCTTTCAAAAGGGAACCATCAAAACGCGCCAGCGCATTCGTCAGCCAGAGGGTCAAAGAAAACGTAGCCTATTTAGTTTCATATTTATGTTTAAATATTAGACTATAGCCTAATATTAGTTTTTAAATTTAATTTATGTTGATTATGAAAAGTGAACAGCATGACTAAGATAGGCTAATAAGATGCGCAATATGTTGGGAGACATGTAGTGGGTCAGACATGATTTTGACCACTTCATTAAGTTTTTTTTTGTAGTAAGCCTTTCTTTAAAATGAATTTCATTTTGTATAAATTGTATCTTAATTTTAATCAATGTTTTATCAACCAATTGCCTGGATTTAATAAATAGGAAGAAAACCAAGAACTTCGCGTGTGAACGTCAATTATTTGATAAGATATTGTTGGTCTAACAATATATTTTAGTTGAACATTATCTGTAGAAATCACAAGTACTGGAACCTAGCAGTTAATTAATAATAATCAGACACACGCACAAAATAAATCCCCCATATGTTTGGACTGTCGCTGCCCCTTGCGCAAAGCTGTTTTTTTCTCCAGAAGCACTTGAACATAGGACAGAAGACAGTGAATTATGATAAACAATGATTATTGTGTTTATAGTTCATATCACACACACCATATGCACTCCTGTAACTTTCACCAGCAAAAATAAATATATAAATAAATAAAATACAAACAAAAAAAACAAAAAAACACAAATAATCGGATTTGGATTGACGTAGCCTTAGACAGCAACAGTTTATGAGACTGCTGTCCCTTTGTTTCATTAATATTAAAGCTGCTGTCCATAACTTTTTTGGTTAAAAATCTCCTTACCTTAGCCCGACTCACAACGGTAAGCTTGTAATAATGTTTTCTAAATCGGGTGGTACTGGTTGATTTCTGGTGGAAAATCGAGCATGCTGCCGTTCATCTTTGCTTCATTACATCACGACATGTGACGGCATCTCAAAACATGTCTCCATTATATTGTCATTTGCACTTTGCAATCACATCAAAAAAATAAACAAAACTCAGTGTATACTTGCCTCACAGACATGAGAAGTATATCTATCAGGGCTCCAGACTGCACCTAAAACGGTCGCATTTTCGACTAAAAATATTAATTTGTGAGTGATATTTTTGCTGAGACATGTCACATGTTATGACTGTAAAATTTGCATGTTATTTGCTTGTTCCGTGACCAGTAGCCTATCACATCATTTGGTGTGTGGACTTAATTAAATGAGATGCTGCGTGTGAGTCAAAATATGAACAGGTAAGGAAAAATTTCACACACCAAACAGACGCCAAAGAACTAGAGCTGATGAAAGCTGATGACTGTTGTCACCTCGCGTCACCTGCTTCGGTGCAAAAAAAAAAAAAAGCTGCATTTGAACACACCGTTCTGCTCCTGCGTAAAAGGAGAAACTGCCTATTTCTTCATATATATTTGTCTATATTCATCATTCAAAAGGGGAAACCGGCTCTACAGACTGCAGATACACACACAATGCAGCGCGTGCTTACCGTCTGAATATCAATCATGCTGATCACTTTCACTTTCCACTCAGCTCATGCTCATCAGATAAATTTAAGGTCATTAAAAGTCTTCAAGTGCCTTAAACAGTATAACAAGAGTATAAATTTTAAGGCATTTTACCCAGGTGAAAAAAAAAGTACATTTCAATGTACTTAAAGTGCTCTATTTTCACACACTAATTTTGTACTTACTATACTAAAAATTCTTCTTTAGTACTTCTTAAGATAATCTTAAGAACATCTAAGTGTGCTCAACTGTACTATTTTGAGACACCATGAAATATGAACTAAAATGTGCTTTTAATATACTATCTCTGTATTTAAAAAAATATATTTAGTTACCACTTGTACACTATGGGTTCAAATGTACTATAAGTAGTATCTAAATACATTTTTTAAATACAGAGATAGTATATTAAAAGCACATTTTAGTTCATATTTCATGGCATCTCAAAATAGTACAGTTGAGTACACTTAGATGTTCTTTAGATTATCTTAAGAAGTACTAAAGAAGAATTTTTAGTATATTAAGGACAAAATTAGTGCACGAAAATAGAGCACTTTAAGTACATTATAGAAATGTACTTTTTTTTTTTTTTTTCCCCTTCACCTGGGTATATTTTGTGGATGGAAAAACAAATTGCAATACTCCCTAATGTTATTATTATTAATTTCATTAATTAAATCTGAGCGTTGCATGTTTTAAAGTCAAAAGAAGGCGCTGTTGCGCGTTCTTCAGAGCAGCTCGCATTCAATGATTAGCGCACATTTGTCAACAATTATCACAAAGTTTACTTTATATTATTTATATTATATTGTGTTGTAAACGGTTGTAGCAACGTAATTTTTTTAATCCTCATCTGAACTTAAATGAGCAGCAAAAGTAAAGCACAGACATTTCAAAATAAGAGTCCCACTGTATTTCAAAGTAATCAAAGTCAAGCAGTATGTATATCAATTGCCCCTGTTTGTTATTTGGTTACACAAACCAAATTTAATATATTTATATATTTATTTCCATATATTTATATTTATTTTAATTTGATTCAAAGTAAACTGTTGTAGCTTCAGGACGGAAGGACTAAGAACATTATTTGACATTATTCAATATAAAGATTTTATAGCATCAGGGTTATTATAGTTAACTAAAACCATTAAAAACATTTTTTATTGCTTGAAATAAATGTTAATACTAAAATAAAAATCTATACAAACTAAACAGACATGTTTAAAATTATATATATATATATATATATATATATATATATATATATATATATATATAAAAATAAAAATCTAATCGGATTCAAAATATTAACAAAAACTATAATAGTATTAAGTGAAAATAGTGACATTCATTTCCCAGAAAAGTCACAAGATGAAAAAGCTGAAACTGTAAAGGGGAGATATATAAACAACAGGATGACTAAAAGTAAGTGATTTAAAATTTTAAGTTCATTGTTGTGTGGCTCTTAAAATTATTTGGCACCTGTTTTTTCCTTAATGAATTTTTTTTGTCTTTTTTTTTTGTCTGGAGCCCTGTCTGTAGAAAGCTTGAAATGTCAAGTGATTGTCAACCAATTCACGTGGAAAACAAATATTCCACGGATGAGAATTTATGAACCGCATTATCAGACGGTTTTCTAAGGCTGCATGGTATATTAAAACCATTTAAAAATCAAAATATAGCATAGTGCTATTGTGAAATCACAAAGCCTGTGATTCAGTTAAATAAATATATGCGCTGCGGGTTTCAGTGTAAAGCGCAACACTTTATTTACATGCATGCAGGTTACGTTTCTCAGAGCGGCTCCGTTCACAGATTTGTAACGTAACTCACTTATTATAAACCTATGGCAACACAGGAGAATACATGAATGAGTTTCTAAATATGCAAATAAATTAAAGTGGCTACAGCATTTCTATCGTAAAGAAGTATCTATATAGCCCTAGATAACATATTGCGATATATTGTGATTTATTATTATTAACTGCAAATGTCCACTAAGGAAAACCTTGTCCATATATATTTTATGCTTTATAAGTGCGAAGCTTATGATAAAATTATGCATAATACTCGTAATCGTGAGCAGAAATTAAAGGGTTAGTTCACCCAAAAATTTAAATTCTGTCATTAATTACTCACCCTCATGTCGTTCCAAAACTGTAAGACTTTTGATCATCTTCGGAACACAAATGAAGATATTTTTGATGAAGAGATCTGAGAGCTTTCGGTCCCTCCATAGACAGCCTACGCAACTGAAACATTGACGCTTCAAAAAGTTCATAAAGAGATCATAAAACTAATCCATATGAATTGAGCGGTTTAGTCCAAATTTTCTGAAGAGACTCGATCGTTTTATATGATGAACAGATCATAAACAAAAGCTCAAACCTCTTGCGGAAGCTCAAACATGCTGCGTAACAAGAATGTACCTCATTGGTTCTTGCACACATCAAGCAAACATGCTTGAGCTTCCGTTTACCACAACTTATGTGACTTTTTAAGGACCCGCGGGAACCCTGGTTATGGTGATGCTTGACTAGCCAGTCAACAGACTGAAAGTGTGTCTCCTGAACCTATTCACCTGATCATAGCAACTGGAGACTAATCTGAAAAAATAAGAAAAAGCATCCTGGTTACACTGCTAATGATACAAAGAGGTATTATACTGAATGCTTGGAGAGAAAAAAAAAAAATCACTTCCAACCACAATACATATGTGTTCCCATGGTCAGTCATTAAAAAAAAAAAATGACATGACAACCCATTCAAGTGTAAAACGAAAGAAATCAATGTGTTGCCTCATAGTGCAACTGGATATTCATCTCTATTTGGTGACAACACAACATTTTCTAAAGGCTAAACTCACCCCATAGTTTTGGTTAGTAATACATACCAAGGTTAACAAACTAATGGACAAATAATTACAAAGAGCAAATTGTCAGAGGTTAATAATGCAGTCAGCAAATGTTCTTCTTGTTATTAAACAAATACTGCACAAATTGCAATTAGAGGTTTTGTTCAACTAATTACACCTTTAAGACATAATTTCAACTTGGTTGTAATAAACATTTACAACATAAGATAATAATCTCTATGTGAATTAGTCTAAACTATGTAAAACAAGTAAACGCAACTTAGTGCTGCCCAGCTCTGACAATAACTGAATATCCCAACCAGCCCCCCAAAACACAAACTTTTGTAAAGTAACCTTTCAAATTAAAATGGAATGTGGGAGAAAATTGCCCTGATGTGAAATCTGGATATCTCTCATGTCCTGCCATTAACGGCCAGTAGCGCACAGCATCTGTCATGCCCAGCAGCAGTGTTCGGCACCCACGGTTGCGTATGAGCTATGATAGTGAAGATTACGTCAATGCAGGACTAGAAATGTTTTTGGCAGAGGTATTACTCTGCACAAGAGAACAACATTAATGAAAGCACTCTATTAACGCTCAAGCAGACGACTGACGTAAAGCGCACCACCATGAGTAAACATTGGGGGTTGAGAGCTGGAAGTGGGCACTGTTAAACATTAACACACCACAATTACATCATGGGCAAAGCCTCAAATTAAACATGATATATGAAACAGGTTATGAATAAGTCACCACCGCAGACGCAGAGGGAGAAAAACAGGCACACATCACAACGAGCTAATAAATCCAGTAGGGCATTGATCTGTTCTGGACTTTGTGCACAAGTCAATGAGCAGTTAATAGTCCGAACTGCTGTGAAATTGACTGGTCTAAATGCTTCACTTATAATAACACACTGAACACACGCATACAAAAATTGGCTGAAGGGCTCAATGTGGCTTTCAACAGAGCCAACAACTCATGCAAGCCGTTTATTCTGTGATCTCTCATCAGAAACTGTTACCAGTTTGGACTCGGCCTGCCATAGAGAAGACTGGCATGTGGCCGCATTTCTAAGTGGTGAAGGGATGCTGCTATTAACTTTGGGCACACAGCCAGTGGAGGTAAGCCAGGGATCACTGAGCCTGTCAAAATGAAAGCCGTCACCTGAGTCAGCAGTCTGCTGACTACACAAGCATGGTGTTGGTTATCAGCTTGCTTCCTGAATTTCTGTGAATTTCAATCTACTTTTAACCCTCTTGTCCTCTTCGGTCAAAAATGACCAAAAAATTTTACGTTTTGAAATTTAACATTTTTTTGCTTCATTGGAATAGGATGACACTTGGTGACTTTTGTCACATTAGCTAAAAAAATCATGGACATGATTCAGATATGTTAAAGGGTTGTAAAAAAAAAAAAAAAAAGTCACACTTGGCTCCAGGAAGGAAATGAATGGGAAATATGAAAACTCCGAATCTTTTGGTGGTACAAACTACAAATCAGTCACTATGCAGAAAAACAGTGCACAAATGAAGGGGTGACACTCTAAAACATCGAGAGTACAAGAGACACACCCATTTAAACACACACTCACTCACACACATGCAGAGACACACACACATGCTATTATACACACAAATGAACTGGTGTGGCTGTAACAATATGGTAAAATTGAGCCAAAACACTCAAATAAGAGGTTGAAATCAGATCAGACCCAGATTTATTAAGCTGTGATAAAGAATAAATATATTTATTTTTGTTACATTTTTATTGAATTTTGATTTTATGTGTAACAAAATGTCCTCTGTGTTCAGGTTTGACTGTAGTAAAAATAAATAATGCAAAAACTGACACTTCAAATCAACATTTAAAATAATAATAATAATAATAATAATAATAATAATAATAATAATAAAAGAATCTAAACTTTGACAAGTAGTCTTTGAGAAAGTCTAAGTATAAATCCAAATCCACAACTTAATAAAAATAAGTATTTGTCTAAAAACAACTATATTAGGAAAAAAAAAAAAAATGTGTATTATTTTCAATGGGGAAAAATAGCTAATAAAAATTGTATAAATATTGCATAGTATCATAAAATACCCTCAAAATTTTAAACAATCAAAAAAAATATTATTGAACAAAAATATATTACATTGGTTTTCCTGAAAAAGTTACATTTCAAGGCTTCTGTCATTTTTGACCATGAAGGAGCCAAGTGTGACCCCTAAACGAAGAGGACCAGAGGGTTAAAGGCTTATGTCCATGTGATTTTCTTTTTTAAATTATGATGCAGTCACTGTGAAACTGATTGATACTTTAACATCTGGTGCTACTCAGTGAGGTCAAGGGTACAACATAGTTTGTCAAAAGTATAAGACACAATAATAATGACACTGAGGGAACAGTGTAGTTCCAGAGAAATGTAGATGTCAAATCATACCATTGATCCCCAGCTATAATAGAACAAAATCTTCCTTGGGGCGAGAGGATCTGTGCCTGTCTTCAGTCAACTCTTTTCTCCACGAGCATAAAAGAAGAGCTGTGCGGCAGCGGGTTTTGCAGCCTGGCTTGCCTTTACATGTAGGTATACTTATCACAACTAGGCTGAGATACACGGCCTAGGGGCAGCGTTTATTGAACAAAAGTGCTTATCTCCTATGCACTGAGCACTAGTAGGAAAGACAGAACATTAGAGAGCCTTACACTACAAACACAAAAGCAAGAAACTACTGCATAACTGCATAGGCGGCCTCAAACCATTCATAACCTCGTAAACACACTGAAGGTCTGCAGCAGGCATCTTCCTCTCTCAGAAACACACACCCCTTACCTGCAGGCCTGGATGAGTCACGCTGTGCTGCCATAATACAAATAATGACACTTTTTATGCCAGTCATTACGCAACTTGCTCACACTTTTACATGCTGCTACAATGTAGGTTAAGAGCAACAATTGCAGTTATACGTGTGACCCTGAGCTCTAAAGCAGCCATACATTCTCCATCTGAATCAACCTTTTGTCCTGCATGACTGTAATTCAGCATTGATCACAAAGTAAGTCTTTCTTTGTTCACAGAAAAGAGTCAGTAACGCAAAAAACAATGCAGCTTTTAGATAAAAAGAGATGGGAATTTTTCTTAAACTCCACAAGAACTGTTAAGTTACATGATGAGTTTCATTGTTATGGTAAACCGAACACCTCTTGCCATTAGACGCGCTTTTTGTCAAATCTCAATCATATGAATGCACATAAATACTTACTCCTAGACTGAGGATGAATCTTTAAGTCAAATTCCCGCCACTCACTTTCCTCAGGTGAAATCTTGAGATCGGCGCGAGGACTGAGATATGAGGAAACGTTAAAACAATTTCCTCTTAATTTGTTTTATCCGGTAAAACCCAAGCTCTTGTGAAACTGACTTTTACAAAAGTGGTAGGAAAAATGTTTCGATAATCTGTGATATACACGCTGTCTTTGAGTCCTACCTGTCAGACTCGTGTTCACTCGATAACGCCAGGTGTCTGGTGACTGAACAAAACTTCACTCGAAGTTGGTCCTGTGTGTATACTCGAAGTTCAACGGAATTCCTACGTTTTATGAATTTATTTCAGTGTGTAACATATCGTGCTCTATAACCGCTGTCGCATTCTCACTCATTTCTGTCGCTAAACTGCAGCAGCGCTCGAGCTTGATTACTCAATCTCACTCGCGCTCGAGCTGTACATATGCATCTATTGACAACCCACTCTTAAAGGGACAGGACACTTTTATTATGACAGCACTCTACAAGGCAATGAACGACACTGAACTTAATTTTAAACTCTAGTTCAGTTTTACCGCTAAAAACTGGTAAGAATTGGAAAGTCTATTTATTACGGCATATTTGTAAATTGTTAGGGGAAGATGTATTGCTTTTTGAAAAGCACCTTCAAAAATAGAAGGTGCTTTAAAGACCATAATCACGAGGCTGCGTTAATAAGAAACAGTACTCATTTTATGGCTGTTAAGCTGTGTTAAATTGAAAAAACCTCGGTTTAATAAATTATAGCAGTCATAAGAGCTTCAAAGAGAATTCTTCAAAGTACTCTAGTTCTACCATGTGGTCATTTGAAGAATTGCAGACAGGTCCATAGTACACACAAACAGGCCTACTGAAGATTTTATAATACAATGAAAGATAAATTGTGTACACAAATTCAACAAATTTAGTCATTAATAGGTAACTATGCAGAAAGTAATGCAGGACAAATGAGTAGTACTACATTAACACTTGAGCTGCTACTACTATCATAGGCGTAATTTGCGGGTGGGGCATGTCCCCAGCACTTTTTGCCAGGTTCGATATTGTCCCCACCACTTTTTGAAATATCTTGCAGCACGGATGTATACTAATACAAAAGAAACATCTCTAGATGATTAGCAATTTATTCGTTTGTGTTAAATAATAGGCGATCTGTCGCTGGGATGTGTTGTTTTTGAAATCATGTTGAGTGCTTGTTGCCGCTGTTATCAGTGGCGCAACAGCGTGCTCTTGGCACTCGTGCACACTGTGCGCAGTCCTCACACGGACGAGCGCTTCAATCTATCGCTAACGCTGTTGCAGCCGGAGACTCTATTCTTTCCAGTGAAATCACAAAACAAAATACACATAAACATGTCCCTGCTCTTGATATACAATCACTGATGAACTTCTTTGGTTTTAATGAGAAAAAAAAAATAAAACATTACACGAGGGCAGATTAGAACCCAGAACCTCTGACATGCTGAACAAAAATTCTATCTCTCGTCCATCTGATCAGTCTAACAATAATTGTGGATCCACGTATTTATTGACTAATGTAAATGTTCCCAGGACTAACAAAAAATGTAAGGATGAAACTATCATATTAAACATGAGGTCTATGTCGATCAATTTTGTGCATTTACTATTGTAATGATACAATTACAACACCCCCCACAACATTATCGTGCATCTGAGACATAAAAAATCATCTTTTTTGTTCTGAATATAGTAATACAATGCATCACTAATTACTCAAGTGTTACCTAGTTATTCTGCAGGAACTACTAGTGATCTGGACCATTTATTTTAAAGTGAAAACATTTTTTGCTCTTGAAGATTACCTTTTTTTTTTACTTAGAAAATAGTCAGAAAATGCATCATAATTAATTAAAATGTTAATTTGTCACTCTGTAGGAACTACCAGTGATCTGGAGTCTGGACCATTATTTTAAAGCGAAAAAGATGTTTTTCACTTTAAAATAATGGTCCAGATTACTAGTAGCTCTTGAAGAGTGACTAGGTGCACTTGAGAAATTAGTGATGCATTTTACGACCATTTAATGCATTTGATGCATTTAAACACATTGAGTTTAAAAAAAATAAATAAAAATTGCTTGCATCTAAGAGTAATTAATTAGTAATTGTTTATAATTTGTCAGTTAGTTAAAGCTTCTTAGTGAGGCTAATCTCATTCAGTAATTACTGATTACCTAATAAGGAACTATCTCAGTCCTAAATTTGATTATTTATCTGATTAGTTAATCTTGTTTCCATATTAGTTAATAGTAGTAGCTGAAGTGTTGATGTACTTTGGTACTAGACATTTGTCCTGCATTACTCCCTGCATAGTTAGCTTAATGACAGACCATTATTCTAAAGAGTTACCCCTACGTCTTTTACTGGTTTCACTGCCTACTATTTGTAAATTTGGTTAAAATGTAGCCAATTTCTCTAATGGAAATTGCATTATCAGATTACTTTTATTATTGTATAACATTTATATAATATTTCTTTTATAAAATGACTAATTGAGCCATAGACATCTTGGTTAAAATGTAAAGTTAAACAAGTGATGAAAGAACTTAATTTTAGTGTCAATTTAGTCAGAAATTTTGAGCTGCTGTACTCCACAGTTAACTTAACACATGGATCCAAAAGAGTCTTCACAGTTTAAATGAGTTGTTCAGACTTTTTATTAATCACTTGCAGACTTATCATAAAACTGAGAATCAGTGCATGTGTGATGTTATAAACCAATTATGTCCACAACAATACTACTGACGTTACATAGCATTCTTCAGAAACTTTTTAAAAGATATGGACATACACACAATCATGAAACTGCAAGACATTGTTAGAATAATCTTTAATCTCCATTTTCTTCTCTTTCACATTGTTTTCTGTTCAAACAGGACGTATTTCAAAGTTACACATGAGTGTCTTTCTCAGAGCATAAACATTATTTTCCACTTGCAACTCGATTCATATTGATGTCTTCTGATGGCCATATGATATGATAAACAGATGACGCTGGTATCAAAAGGTAACCAATAAAAACAATTAGCTTAATAGTTTCAATTTAATACCAGTTTGATGTTGAATACAATTTGAGTGAAGTTAAATACACACAAAAAAAAAAAAAAGTATTTCAATCTTTAAAGCTTCATAATTCTACAAGGCACATACAAGTAAATGATACACCAGAAACAAAAGAAATATGAAAACCGAGTAAGAGAACAGAACAGAATCTTATAGAAGGCCATGGCAGGATCTTACAGAGAAGGTTTCTCTAGTTTTCAATCTCTACTGTGATCCTCACCCACTCCACATTTTATTAATCCAAGGCAGAAGAAGGTAACAGCACTTGATTATTCATGAGAAACTGACAATAGATTACATGACTCACAACAGATAACTAGTATGGTAAGAGTGTGTGAATATAGACGATTTGTACATCATCATGGGAAACACTGTTCCCGATAATTACATCCACACCACAGTGAAATATGAGGGGCACTGCCCTCGATATCAACACATCGGTAGGCAAAAACTACCATCATCTTCTTCGCATTATGGAAGGCACTGCTCCCGATAATTATTCTGGATCAGGTATAACATTGATTCAAAAGGAGGATGCCAGAGACTAATGGACAACAGTAATTTTCTGAAAATTGTTTATTATTATTATCATCATTATATTATTTAAATGCACTGTGGTAGTTTCTGGTCATAGCTTTTGAAAACAAGGTTATCTCCATAGCAGATGCTGCTTTCACATTTCGACAGTATAACTGTCATAATTATGGAAGGCACTGCTTCCGATAATTATACATTTGTTTAAAAAGGCGTTACAAAATGCTATTTATAGTGATCCCTGTCACTGATAAATATTTATAAAAAAAAAAACAAAAAAAAAACAACTAATAAATAGATATTTCAGAGCCACATAGGAAAGCCTCTTTCTACCATTTGACAGAACTGATCTGAAATGCCCCTGAAAAAGCGTATTCAACCGAAAAATTGGAAAAATACTGTGCTTTAGGAGGTGTGTCATCACTACAGGTAAGTCAAAAATAACAATGGCTAGTTGTCTAACTGTAGCCTGTATAAGAAAAACATCAACCTCAAAATCCAGACTGTTTAGGTTATTGTGAAAGTAGTTCCTAAAAGGTGTCTGAAAATGATGAAAGTAACAAACCAATAACATTCCAAATTTGTGTAATCTAAACTAGATCTTAAAGGAACAGTTCACCCAAGAATAACAATTCTGGGTTATTTACCATGATGTCATTCTAACCCCTTATGAATTTTGTTCTGTTCTTAACACATAGATACTGGATTGATTCAAAGGACGAATTATAGCACATGAGTGATATGAGCTATTTTTTTAATATTTTATGGTGCTCTTGTGTCCTGTATTGAAGTTTGAAATCGCCAGTAATTTTAATGGAAAAGAGCAACCAGTACGTTTTTCAAAATATCTTATGTTGTGTTTCACAGAAGAGGTTTAGAAGGACATAAGGGTGAGTAAAGGATGACAGAATTGTTATTCTTGGGTCAACTACGGTTTTAAATATTGAGGTAAACCTCTAATCATGAATTCACGTTAATAGAGCACCAATATCATTTTCTACTTTAATTTTCCTTTTTTGTCTTGAGTGATGGTTCAAAGTTATCAAATTGTTAAAGAGGTAAGCTGAATCTGCTTGTCTAAATTTCATTATCCATATCCCATACTTCCCCTGCCAATGCATTGGCACAGCCCTGGATGGTCCAGGTAGCAAGAGCAAACTGATTCTTGAATTGGTCGACGTCAGCAGATTCAAGACCTACTTTAATAGCTTCAAGGTGATTCACCAGAGCTGTCAGTGTGTGCGAGCCAGAGCCCAGCACAATGTGCCGGAACAGACTCTCCCGTGGAGAAACGTAGGGAGAGAGGAGACTTCCTTCCACCTTCCAACAGACACATCATGTTAACATCCACATTATAACATAAAAAAAACATGTCACAACTGCTGCTCTGCGATGTTTCTAAAATTGTATATCCCTAGTATGCAAGCTGAGAAATATTTAAAAGAGTTTTGAGGCTGGTACTTTGTTGCTTTTAGCTTTTGTTGTCAATTAGCTTTGAGGTACTCCATATGCTAGCGTAGAAGCTGACAAAATTAATGCTTAGCAATTATTCCCATTTAATCTGGATCTGAAATGTATCAAAATTAGAGTAGGGTATTCCTGCAATACCAGAGGCTGCAGTTTCAGCATTTCTATGACCCACAATTTATTTATTTTTTTTGTATGTATGTATGTATGTACTAACAGTTTATACTATTTCAGAGCACTTACTATTCAATTCTGTATTTGTATTATTTTCAGGAATGCTTTAGTTGTTTAGTTATTTAAATTTAATTGACATATTAGTCCTAACCAATCCCTAACACTAAACACAACCGTTGGTAAAACTCTTGAAATATTTAACCTAATTTGTTTTAATATATGAAGTGGAATAAACCTATGTTCTGGTTTATTCTATATTCTGGCTTCTCGTCTGGTGTGTGACTGACTTAAAGTGCAGTAAACAGTAAAACTGTTTGCACTACAAACTAGTGTGTTTACTAGTAAGTTAATAAATTAAAACAATATAAAAACAAATACTGGTTTACAATGTCAGTAACCATAAATTAACTTTTGCACGGCTAAAATAACTGGAGATGCCTGACACGAAAGCCTTGAACATTCAAATTTTAAATTAAAACATTAAAAATAAGGTGGAAGGATAATAAAAGTGTAATAATTTCTGTGGGTCTAGTCTTTGCATCTGTTTGTTTTAGGTTTAATTCAGGTCTCCTCTGATGGAGAAGAATCCAGTATTGTAAGAAAATTGCTAAATTAATTTAAAATTTATCTTTGTCTTCTGAGAAAGCGTAACAGAAATACTAATGACTTATATCTGCTAAACTATGTCCAACAAAATTATTGTGAGAATGACCCTTCTTCCATTACCACTATAAATAGCAGCAAAGCAGCAGCCTTTTGATACGTTCCATCCCAACCAACTTTTTTAATAGGAAATATGTCAACACAGGAAAGAATGAAATGGCTTGATGAGTGCCATGTTATTTACCCTCATAATGCGATTGTTGATGATGCGACACTGCTCCATGTCTTCAAGATCACTGTTCCGGATGGCAGAAACAAGTGCGCTTGCAGCACGATCGTACGACCCCTGAGCTGACAGAAGCCACTGCATCGTCACAGTGGAAGGAAGGCGGCCCGACTTAAAGTAAAATGTAAAAAAATGATATTAAGCTCCTTTGTGTACTTTACAGATATTTACGGAGCCCCTAAAAGCATGTGGTGAAGGAGAAAAAAAATGAGATGGAAGTAAAAAAACATGTCAATGCTTTTATTTCGCAAATGTTTGCCGTTACCCCGAGAAACTTTGCATTCGCTTGCAAAGAACACAAAATGTTTTGCACGTGAACACAAAGTTTCTTGGAGGAACGCAAAACTTTTGCGAGCAAATGCAAAAGCACTGACATATATATTTTCCTCCAAATCTCATATTTTTTCCTCCAATCTCATATTTTTTCCATCGCCATGTCCCTTTAGGGGCTCTGTAGATATTCAACAAAACACCAAGCCTAAGTTCTTTTGGAGTTACAAAATCACATGTAACCTCGTAGACTCACCATTTGCCGTGATTCAACTTTAGACCTGATCTGGGACACATAGTTGCGGATGACACTGGTATACTTTTCCACATTCAGCTTGAGCAAGTGGTCGTGTACCAGCCGAAGAGTAACCAGCCCAGCCACCTCGCCTGCTGTCTTGGCCAGTTTCAGAGTGTTGAAGGAAGTGTACCGTTCCAGATTTTGATCAGTATCCTCAAAAGTGCCAAACGGGTATGACTTTGAACTCTGAAACACATCAGGCAGATGTTTACTTCCTATCATCCATCATGAAACAACCTGTACCTTAATATATTTTACTTTATTTTGACATCTTCAGTTTAACCTGAATACTTACGGAAGTAAATCGAAAGGAAAGTGATGGGATACCCGAAAAGCTCTGGAATGGATAAACAGAGTGAGACAAACCCATAGGCTCCATTCTGCAAAGAAAGAAAAAGTTAGAAAGAGTTTAACAGTGTTGCTCTAGTCAATCAGAATCAGAAATTAATTGAAATAAAGCTGAAATAAAATAAAATGTAAAAATTAGATGAAAAGAAATTTAAATCAAAAGTAGAAATGTTGTCTTGGCAACTAACTGAAATAAATAGTCTAATCCTGGCTTAATATAAACCCTGTCTGTGAAACCAGGCCTAAATGTTTTAAAGGTGAAGTACTAAAATTACAAAACTAAAATAAAAATTAATTAAAGCTAATTAAATATAAATAAATAAACAAATAAAAATGACAAGAGCACATTACAAAATTGCTACAACTTAATTAAAATATAAAGACGAAAATATAAAGATAAAAGCTAATTTAAAATATTAATAAATACTATAAGTACACAAATGATAGTCAAATTGTCGAGAGCAGTCTGAGACAAACATACACAGACTTCTCCCAGCTGGATCCAGCAAACTGTTCATGCAAGGATTTGGTTGCATCAACTGGAGATGAGACCTGTATGCAGGAAAAAAAAAGTTATTTTTCTTTAGAAGACAGATAAAACGGAAGAATAATGGCAAAGATTCAGCATTTGTGATACATCACCTGTTTCATAGTGCTCTCTAGTAACCCATACAGCAATGGACTGGCAGTTGCTTTGAAAGAGTCAAAACCTAAAGAGAATGTCAGATGATCAGCTCCAACTCAAGACAAAGTCCGTCTTCAACTCTTCAAGAATTGACTCTTTACAAACCTGAAATAACTTCATCAAGGCTGATGTAAGAAAACGTTTTCAAATTCAAGGAGGTCAGGTAGCCCTATGGGAACAAAAAAAAACAAAATATATTAATTGTGTTACACTCTGAATTCAAAGGCTATGTTTGGAATTGCTTATTAACATACACAAGGACAGTCTGTTTCACAGTCACATTTTGACAGATTCAACAGTTGACAGTCACTGAAGATTTAGCGCAGAATTTAGGCAGTGAAATATAAAGAAAAATAGGCAGTGTATACTTTTCAGTAGGGATGCACCGAAATGAAAATTCTGGGCTGAGGCCGAAAATTCAAGATGCACTTGGCCGAAAAACAAAATCAAAAATAAATAATAAAATTAATAATCAATTAATTAATTAATTAATCTTAACTTATTTAATAATTAGCACTCAAACAGCTAAAACTGAGTTGTACAAACATTTAAATTGCATATAAGGCAATTTTTATACCAACTTTTTAAAAACAAAATTTTTCAAAATTGTTTCATTGTTGCAGAGCATTTTTATTGGTAAGGCATAAGAGGTTTGCTCTGCCGAGGGCTACCGCCAATTTTTTAAAAAAATTAACCTTCGAAAACAGTCAAACAGACGTACGTGGAGTTTGCTAGAGAGATAAGGACACTTTATGAGAAGTGGTGTCTTTCCAAGAGGATTGAATCTTTTGAGCAACTTCAAGAGTTTCTCTAGTTGGAAAAAAATATTGCGCACCAGAAACAGTTGTTTAAACAATTTAAACAAACAGAAAGTCACTTCGCTTGTAGATGCGGCAGTTTTGTCCGATAAGTTTGTGCTGATGCACCAAAAATGTTTTCGCTTTCAATCTTCGAACTCCTGTTTCTACCCCCTGTTGGCACTGTGACGGAAATATTATTGTTATTAATGCTTACTTTTATCTGTGTTAGTATATGCATTCATACCTCCAACCACTCTGTGGCCCCAACACTACCAAATTCACCAGCACTCCAGCTAGCAAACACTATGCTCCTCTTTGGTTTGAATCCATCTTGGAAGAAAAGAAAGTTGCACTTAAAATCAACAAGTTTATTCTTAATTAATAATTATCATATATACTTCATTATATAATGATGTGAAATAAATGTATGTAAAAAAAAAAAAAAAAATCACTATGCAATATACCGTTCTTGATCATATCTGTAATAGTTCTGGCCAACTCCACCAGTAAACTAGTGCCAACTGTGCTTCTGGCAAATCCAGGGCCCCATGCATCTCGCTGGGCTCCGATCACCATATAACGATCTAAAACAAAGGATGAAGACAAAAATCAAGTGATCAGGGACTGGGACCAATTACTTATTTGATGTGCACAGCTGTTTAATGCCCAGTGTAACACAATACAGTACCTGCATCCGTATAACCTTTAATGACTCCAAACACATTGTGGATTTTTTTCTCAACTAGGGAATTGCTCACTACCACGGTGATATTGTCGCTATCATCGCCGAGCTTGTACATGGTATCCCGGAGCATCCCATCACTCCAGCCATCAGGTGAAGCCCGACCTCCCAACTTACTGTTAGAGGACAGGAGCAAACAAATGAGACAAATACGTAAATAAAGGGAATAATAACAAACCACATTGACAAAGCTAAATGTTTTGCATTTTCTGATGAAAATGTGAATGGTTCTTGCCGCCTGGATGCTAGAGTAACCTGAGTGGCTTCCAAGACATTGCTATGCTGTTGCTAAGATGTTCTGCGTGTTTTTGGTGCATTATTATGGGGTTTATAAATGGTTTCTAGGGTGGTCTGTGTGGTTGCTACAGTAGGTTGTTGCTGGCGCAAGTCAAAAGAGCCCAACTCTAAGCCTATATAATATTCTGGGGCCGGATTCACAAAACATTCTTAAAAATGAAACCCTTATTAACTTTCATTTTATTCTTACTTTCTAACTAAAAAAAAAGTTAAATCAAGTTAATCAAGAATATTATTTCCAAAAAGCATTTCTTAAGAACATTTTTTCTAAACATTAGAAAAATATTCTTAAGAAATGTTCTCAAAGACTGAACAGTCTGAACAAAGACAAAACTTAAGAATTTAAATTCCTGAAAAGAATGTTATTAAAATCATCATAATCTTAAAGTTAAAAACTGTCATACAGTTAGATAGCACCTTAAACCTGTAATTTTCTTCTTAAGAATAAAATAAGAAAATATGTATACTTTCCATTGCACTTTGAACATTCTTCCGAACTTTTTAGAAGTTATTGTAAGAAATGTATCATAAAGAGAACCCATTATGCCCTTTTACCAAGTCTTGATTTTGTTTTTGAGATCTACTAAAATAGGTTTTCATAAAGTAAATAAAAAAAATTTAAAAAAACGCTCTGTTTAGTTCTGGCCTCTATGAAGCCCCTCCTTGCAAAAAGCACAATGTGCTCTAGTGGTCGGCTGTATCGGTGTGTTGTGATTGGTCAACCGCTTCTAGCATGTTTTTTTTTAAATGTCACACCACTTACAATAACCTGGGTGGAAAAACCAGCATCTCTTGGACATGGCGACAACACACCAAACGCAATTCAACCAGACTTCACCTCTTTATTTGTGTATGCCTTGGAAAACTTTAAGACTACAATCAAGGCATATCATGGAGTTCAGAAATGGTGATTACTGACATACTAAATAACTCCCTTTGGAGTGACTTAGTGCTTTGTAACCAGTGGTGTAAAGTATTTGAGTAAATGTAATTAGTTACTGTACTTAAGTATCTTTTTGGCTACTTTGTAGTTGTACTGAGTATCAAAAATATTAGCAACTTTTTACACATTACATTTTACATGGCACCTAACTTTTTCTGCAGCAGTTTATTTCTGCTATAAAGAAGCAATAGAGGGCTTTAAAGGTACTATATCTTGTGCGTTTTGCCTTTACTTGTCAACAAGGCTACTTTACGTGAATGTGAGTGCATTAGCTGGTAGTTGCTGAATTGTAGGTATTTGTTCAAATACCTACACTTCACCAACTACCTGCTAATGCACTCACATTCACATAAAGTAAATGCAGGAGATGACTGCAGCCAGTGATGAGGCTGAAATCAGCACATCCAGTGCATGGAGACTTTGACTATTTAATTTTACTTAACATTATTTTATTTATCCGCTATATTGACGAGACCTTTTTTGAAGGATATTGGTTTACATATGGCCTTTTTGTGCACCTGAGCTTAACTGAGACTTGAGAGTTTGTAGACGTTTAAGAGGCTGTTATCGACCGTGATTTATTGCAATATTGAGGTGTTAATAAACATGATTTCTCATCTTACAAATCAACTGTTTCTTATTTTCACTGGCATGTCTCTCAGGTGTTGAGTACTAGTGGAGGACTTTGAGCCTATATTCAGTAGAAGTAAAATACTCAAGTACTGTTAAAATTAGTTACTCTAAGACTTTTACTCAAGTCGTATTGGAATTGGTGACTTGTAACTTGTAATGGAGTCATTTTCACTGTAAGGTATCTGTACTTTTACTCAAGTATGGTTTTTAGGTACTTTTTACACCTCTGTAACATTGTAGACCCTTTGCACAAACAGCAAGATTACACACTAAAGAAAATTTAAAATGAAAAAAAAAGCATAATAGGTCCTCTAAGTTTATGGAATTTTTTAACCTGTTTTTTTATCCAACAGGCAAAAATGATATGACAACTCCTCAACAAGCCACACAATTTCATTTCAAACACCTAACTATTACTGACAGTAATGAGTATTTTAGTAACAGCAACAGTGATATTAAATAGCAAGAGAAATGTCACTTTGGATCTCAACTGCACCTCATGATCTCAATAGCCTGCTTTATGGTGATAGTTTGGGCCGGAATGCTGGGCAAGCCAGAAGACTTAGCCCGGGGAAACTGGGTATGATTAAAGGAAGGGAATCCTGGAGTATAGGGATCACCAGTGCCAAGATGGACCTATAAAAAGAGTGTTTTAAAAGATTATGAATCAACTGTACATAAACTTTAAAAAGCACAAATATCTGATAAGAGAAAGGTTCCACGACTTACATGGCCAAAAAGAGCAGTGTCTTCATTAATTTCGTAATTAACAGGATCTGGATAAATTAGCACAGCACTAGCATTCAAGTTAGCAGCATTAGCAACCTGTAATAAGCAAATGAAAACCATAAGATAATTAAGTAAATATTAATATGAAAGGGTTAGTTTGCCCAAAAATGAAAATCTGAGAGCTTTCTGATCCCCCATAGAAAGCAACGAAATTACCAGTTCCAAGGCCCAGAAAGGTAGCAAAAAAAAATCTTTAAAAAATAGTCCATGTGACTACAATGGTTCAACCTTAATTTTATGAAGTGACGAGAATACTTTTTGTGCGCAAAATGAAAAAACAAAAATAACTTTATTTAAAAATGTCTGTCTCCGACACTTTTCGGGATTTTTTTGCACACAACTAGTGTAGTCACACAGACTATTTTAATGATGTCTTCACCTTTCTAGGCCTTAAAAGTGGTAATTGCTTTGCTGTCTATGGGGGACCAGAAAGCTCTCTGATTTCATCAAAAATATATTAATTTGTGTTCCGAAGATGAAGGAAGGTCTTAGGGGTTTGGAACAAAATGAGGGAGAGTAATTTATGACAGAATTTTCATTTTTGGGTGAACTAACCCTTTAACAGTCTTAAAGGGATAGTTCACCCAAAAATAAAAATTATCCCATGATTTACTTACCCTCAAGCCATCCTAGGTGTATATGACTATCTTCTTTCAGACGAACACAATCCGAGATATATTTAAAAATATCCTTAGTCCTCCAAGGTTTATAATGGTTGTGAATGGTAGGCCAAATTCTGAAGACAGGAAAAATGCATCCATCCATTAAAAAAAAAAAAAAAAAAAAAAAAAAGCAATCCGAGCTTCAGGCGGACGACCGTACGCATAGTGCGCACATCAATTTGGGCGGAAGAGCAACCTTTGACCTGACGCGATGACGCATGCGGAGGCGCAGAGGAGAGAGCAAAACAAAACACTGGTCACAAATTAGAAGTTTAAAATGAGAAATTTTAAAGAGAAATGTCAGAGGATTTCAATATAAGAGAAGAGGAGCTTGAGTTTTTTGCCCAGCCGTATTTGTTTGAACCGTGAGAGGTGTCTAAGCTTATGATACTCCTACATCATGCATCATACATCGCGTCAGAGGATTACTCATTTGGTGCAAGTCGACTTGTGCATTCTGCGTGCTGTCTTTCGCCGGAAGCTAGTTGTTTGAATAAATTTTAAATATGAAAATTTTTCTTACAAAAATGCATCCCTTCGCTTCAAAAGGCCTTTATTATGGATGGATGCATTTTATCTGTCTTCAGAATTTGGCCTACCATTCGCAACCATTATAAACCTTGGAGGACTAAGGATATTTTTAAATACATCTCGGATTGTGTTCGTCTGAAAGAAGATAGTCATATACACCTAGGATGGCTTGAGGGTGAGTAAATCATGGAATAATTTTCATTTTTGGGTGAACTATCCCTTTAACATACAGTATGACTGAGTGAGAGCACCAACCTTTTCAGCGAAACTTAGTAGTCCAGCTCTGACCAAGACAACCTTTCCATTCACATCAACATTCAGCTCTTTTAGGCGTCTGAAGTCCTCTGCCCGTCCATAATGGGCATACAGAGCTGCTCCCTATACAACAGAATCAGTGTAACTTAAGAATATGAAATAATCTAAGACGCATGTTGTTATTTACTACAAATCTTCCCTTCGACTGGAGCTCTCATATCGCATTTATATTTGCATTTTAAATATGTGTTAACATACATCATACAAGAAGTAGGAGAGCATTAGCACTCCAACTGACCTGAGAAACTCTTTCCCTGCGAATATTTCACCAGTTATTATGTGCATTCTGTAATTCTGTTGTGATGCCAACCAAAATAGGTTTGCAAAACGGTCTGAATCGATTCACATTTGTTCAGACCACTTTCTCACTGAAATATCTGAAGCAGTTTCTCAGTCAGTAAAACAGACAGTAGGCCTTTTGAGATACTTAAGAACACAGAACAAACAGCACTGGATGAAGTGGATATTCACCTAAAAACATTTGAAAAGGCTACTGAGTGTTTTTGTGTCTGCACGCATTGTATTCCTATGTGAATATGCGCTAGATGGATGTGTTTGATCATTTTGTTGCTTTTGCCATTTTCGTGTTTTAAAACATGTTTTAAGGGTTTCAAGTCTTATATTATGAGTATGTGAGGCATACTCAAGAAAATTAACACTTCTCTCAGAACTGAATTTTTAAAATGAGCATATATTGAATTTAACTTTTTAGTGTTGTTTTTGCAAAAACAATTTGCATACCCACAGATGAAATCCAGCACAGCTTCAAAAGACTTATTGCATAAGTCATACTTGTATGATACTTTTATGGGGCTCTTTTGTCAGTTGGTTGTCAACATACATGCTTATTCAAAACTAACCTGCACTGTAGTAACTGCACTGTATGCCAAATATCCCTCGGTTGTTCCCACAACGTTACCACGAAACAGCACTCTGTTTTTTGAGTCAGCAGGTTCATGGACTTTCACATAGTGCTCGTCGGTCCAGGGGTTCATTCCAAAAGTTTTGAATTTTCCCATGATTTTATTAGCAAGCGCCTCATCACCTGAGCTTCCCGCCTGGTGACTGGCACTAGAGAATTCCCTGAAAGGAGGAGAAAGAGAAGCAGAAAGACAAAACAAAACATGTTTAATTTGAGTACCTGCTCAACTTATCATATGGAAAAAGCAAAAGGGCAGCTGTGTGTATTCACTTGAGGTTGCTGTTAATGTTGTCAGTTGTCAGTTTCTTTTTCAGCAATGCCCTGAGATCGCTCCAGTCCAATGAATAAACTGCTTCTGCTCTCACTGGAGCAATCTCACTAAAAACCGGACAATCTGAACTGATTTCAGTTTTGTCTGTGCTTCTATTAGACAGGTAACCAATGAGGTATCCTGAAAGACAAAAATATTATTATTATTTTTATGCTCAGAAATGGTTACAGTTTAGCGGTCATTACACGAAAACATCTGACCACAGAATTCTATGACTGACCAATCAGAATGAAGTATTCCAGAGGGCCATGAAATAAGCTTTGAAATATACCGGCACATCAGCTTACCAATAATGAAGAGGAACAGAATGGCAATGACAAATCCGCAGACTGTTTTGGGAGAATGCTGGTTCAGCTTGCTGGGGTAATATGGACGATTATGTTGGTTCACGTTTTCCCCAACACCGTTAGCCTCCATTTCATCATCCATGTCAGATGAGAGCTTCATCTCCACATGGCTATTGTCACCCTCCATGTTCTGGGTCAGGTTAAAGCGAGTATAGGAGCGCGGCTCCCCATTGAACTGGAAAAATACAGTTACAAAACACCAAAATAAAACACTGTCCTGGGTTCTTGTCACTCTGAAAACACGTAAGGCCAAGTCATGAAGTTTGAGCTATTCTCTTTAATATAGAAGATTTTCAGCACAAGAAGTAAAAAGTAATATCAGGAACATTGAGGAGGTTTCAGTTGAAGTGCTTAAAATCTGCTTGATTAAAGACAGACATTTAAATCTCATTATAAAGATACTCTTTTTTCTTTGTTATCTCTCAAATGGTAAATGATTGGCTTAGATAATTCTGTTATAATACCATGGCAAAATAAATTTGTATGGGAAGAATGTCTTACGATTTTTGAAATTGTTGTCCTGGCTTGATCCATCGTGTTCTCAAATAACTGCAGCAAGAGAATGAGAAATGTTTAGTGGAACACAGAAATCTAAGATCACTCTGTAGGAGATAAATTTATCATAAAACAAAGATAGATTCCTTATGTCAACAAAAAGGGCTGTATAATGATCTGCAATAACAGATATTATATTGTAATGTTGGTGAAGGTGCACTACACAATGTTTTGTTTATGTTTCTCTGGTTGATATAACAGTAGTCTTGAACTTTGACCTTAACTTGACACCTCTGTGTGTGTGTGTGTGTGTTTGTGTGTGTGTTTGTGTGTGTGTGTGTGTGTGTGTGTGTGTGTGTGTGTGTGTGTGACATCACATTTTTCTGTTACATCGTCAGTGTGAAAATACTCACCAGGGAAGATTATCAGTGAATACATCAGTTTGTTATCTGACTGTTTTAGTCTGAGCTACTGTATACAAGACTTGAGTTTTTAAAAAAAGCTTGAGTTGATTTTATTTATAGAGTGTGCAACAGTCAGGTTCCGGAAGTAAAAACTTCTAAACCTTTAAAGACAGCCTTAACGTGAGCTCCGAGATTAATCAATGGTATTGGTTAGCACGCATTATTTCAGCTTATTTTTAAAATAATCGTGTTCAACAGCGGAATTCATGGTGAAAAACTACTTTACCTTACCCATGATGCTCACCCACCCACTCACCCTCATGTCATTCCAAACCCGTAAGACTTGTTCATCTTTGGAACACAAATGAAGATATTTTTAATGAAATATGAGCGATTTCTGTCCCTCCATTTACAGTTATGCAACTACCACTTTGATGCTTCAAAAAGTTTTTAAAGAGATCGTAAAACTAATCCATATGAATTGAGCAGTTTGGTCCAAATTTTCTGAAGAGACACAGTCGCTTTATATGATTAACAGATTGAATTTAGGCATTTATTCACACATAAACAATGTTCAGCAGAAGCTCAACCGAACCTTCTTGACGCGCAAGAACAAACCTCTTGCGGAAGCTCAAAAGTGTTGCGTAACACAAGAATGAACCTCATTGGTTCCTGCACGTCAAGCGAACATGCTTGAGCTTCCGTTTACCGTGATGTGTGCATTGATTAATGTTTATATATGAATTAAGGCCTAAATTTAATCTGTGCAGCATATATAAAGCTGATTCTGACTCTTCTGAAAATTTGGACTAAACCACTCAATTATTATGGATTGGTTTTACGCTACGCTCTTTTTATGAACTTTTTGAAGCGTTAAAGTGCTAGTTGTAAAGCTGTCAATTGAAGGACAGAAATCACTCAGATTTCATTAAAAATATCTTCATTTGTGTTCTGAAGATGAACGAAAGTCTTACGGGTTTGGAACAACATGGGTGAGTAAATGATGACAGAATCTTCATTTTTGGGTGAACTAACCCTTTAACAAAGACTTTTTTGAAATCCCTATGGAAAAAAAAAAAGAAAAAAAAAAAGAAACCTTTCGGAATCAGCGTCGCTGAAAAAGGGGGCGGGCACTGTTGCACTATCGCTTTTTCTCTATTTCTTGTACATGATTCATAAATTTCATTTAACAATAAAATTCAAATAATTAAATTATGTGTGTGTCAGTAGTGATATATTTTGCTTATTTTATTTAATAACTACAAAGTATTTTCATGGTCATTATTGTTATAAAGATAAAGTTGTGATAAAGTTGTGATAAAATTTTTTTTTTTTTACAGGAAAGTTTCATTGATTTTAAAAACTCAATGACAGAATTTTTATTTATGATTTTTGATCGAACTATCTCTTTAAAATAGGTCTGGTGATAAATTCTTTTTTAAATTACAAATATCCCATATAGTCAATAGTATACAAGAATTAGAAAAGAGTTGTTTAAAACAGCTTTAGATTAAATCTAAAAAGTCCCACTGAAGCAGTGTGCCAAATGTACTTCACTGTGCGAGCTTGCTTAGACACATGCATGCTAGAGATAGGAAAAAGTATTTGGGCTACACCCTACCAGGAAAGAACGTGTCATGCACACAATCAGATCAAACCAATCCTTACGTCCGTTGGGGCCTGCCTGACATTTAACCTCCTACTGTCCTTTCCTCATAAACTACACAGAAGTCTGAGGAGCTCTTTCAAGACGGTCCACTAATCCTCATACCTTGTCTGAGTGTATAGGTGTGTAAGCCCTCGTGCTTGACTATACGATTTACTGTTGGAATAAAGAGAGCCCAATAAACCTCTAGACATAGGAAACTTTTATCAATCAATGATAAAACAACTGAAAAAACAATAACAATCAGACTAGGAGAGGAAGTACTGTAAACTAAAGTTCAGAGACGGTCTGTTACAGCCAGTCATATTCAAGGACAAGCAAGTGAAATTTTCTTTAATGAAAAGAAGAAGACGAAAAAAAGAAAAGAAAAAAAAACTCTCCATGAGCAGCTTCACTAGCCAAAATTCTCAATGATTTTGTAAAGTGTGCTGCTGGTTTAATCCATCCATGCAATACACTAAGCTACTTTATCATGTGACTCTGTGCCACCCCACCACTTGAATCACATTTTCTGAGAAGAAAATGGATGAATTAGTCTAAACTTGTGTCATTTACTCACATTTTAAAATAACCTCTCTAGACGCATATGTTAATAATGCATAACTGTATTTTTCTGGCCCTACAGATTAACGTCAAACTAACTTGTATCACAATCTAAGTTTCCAAGAATGCGCAGACATTGTTGATTAATCTTTACAGAACTGGCAGAGAGGATTAAAATTCACTGTAGCAAATCATGTGATGGTCACACTGGGTAAAAACACTGTACACTCTAATGTGCTTCATGTGGTAATATCTAAATTAACTGGTTTTATTCAAGTAAAAAAAAAAATATATATATATATATTATTTAATATTTGTGCCTCAACTCAAAGTCATTTTTAGGTTCAGATTAGCTAGAATTAGCTCCGTAAAGTAATAACTGCATATTTTCACCAAACTATATTTGCAAGCCTGACTCTCCTGCAATGCAAATAATGAGCCTTTCAAACTAGTAGAGATAATTTAGGTGTATGAGTGTGGTAGCAGGTGACACGCACAAACTAAAAGGACTCGGTTGACTGGGAAGGACAAGTGTTCTGAGCTGACCCTGAAGAAAATGTCACATATATCTGCCACCAAATTACAATGGAAAAATATAAATTAGTTACTTAAAAATGTTTGGAAATTGCAAACACTACAACACTAGTAAAATTATTAATATTAAAACTAAATAAATTTATGAGGCCATTAAAATTATCACCAAAAAGTCACTTTTGTCAAATTATTTTAAAAGTGAAACGAGCACTGTCTCATTTCAGTTTGACACAATCTGTGTGAAGGTCAGTAGACAAGGGTTTGCAGAGCACGTGCATGAACTATGTAGTATAAGTTTAGTCCGCACCTGCTCTAGACACGCATTTAAAGTAGCTGCTACACGAATTAAAAGCGATTATAGTTAGATATAATTCTAATCATTTTACTTATAATTCAATACTGTGAGGAATAATCCTAACTTCACTGCTTCAGAAAGCCATGCACCCCTATTTCTACAATACTACAGTAGAAATGTCCGGTAGTTAACATCCTGCAGACAACGCATTTATATTAGAAGACCATAAATCTGTCATAAATCTTACCAATGCTCTCGAGCTCCCGTCACAACCGCAGCACCCTAGACACGACCACCGCGAGCACCTCACATGCACATAATAACCTTGGGGACCCTGCAGAACTATGAAGCGTTCATATTGGGAAGGCGGGCGCTTTGGTGTCACTTCCGGGTTTCTATTTTAGAGAATTATTTATTCAGTAGACTATGTATCTTGGTTCAAGAGCAGACGAAGATTTATGTTATATTAAATATATTTTAAAATTCAGCCTAATCTCCAATTGTCGTCTACATTTTGAGAGTATTTAGTATAAAATATGGTCATTTGCTACTGAATAATTAGCTACATAGAGCTTATTAATACTAACTAGCATATAATTAATATTAATTCTGTTGAGATGCTTATTATATAAATGTATCATTTTTAATTATAAATAATAATTAAAAAAAAAAAAAAAATAGCATTTTATAATTAATTATAATAACATGTACAATGTGTAACAGATAAATGTAACCATTTTATTTATCTTCTCCCCCAATAAGGAAGGTCTTGAATGTTTATTCTATTTTTTTTTTTTTTAAGTAATGAAAAGATTGCTTTATTTTCAAAGTGCCAGCTCAGCAGATTCACACGCCAACATCTGTACAGAGCAGGCAGAACAAGAACATTTGGGCCAAAGTAATCTAAAACATTTTCCAGGAGGAGCTCAGGAAAGTAAAGGACACAACCAATGTGGGTTTTCATCAAAATTCAACAGCACCTGTGAAAATACTGTTAATAATACTGTAACTCAGAATTAGTTTTAACTGTGCATGCGTGCAAATGTTGGAGACACCTCATTCTCTGAACGCTGAAGCACATTTAAGCAACAACTGTATGTTTCTTACAGTTGTGATTACATGTACTGTGTGTTGTCATGTTTATCAGTTGAAATCAGTTCAGTTCGTCCAAACCTGTATGAATTTCTTTCTTCTGCTGAACACAAAAGAAGATATTTTGAAGAATATGGGTAACCAACAGTTGATGGGCCCCATTGACTTCCATAAGCATCAGCTCCATCAGCTGTTTGGTTACCGACATTCTTCAAAATATCTTCTTTTGTGGAAACGAAGCTCAGTCTGGCCAAACGAACGAACATGAACATGAACGAACATGAACGTGATTATAATTCCAGGCTGCATCACAAGTCATACTGTGGAGTGATATCATACATATTTCATACAGTTCCTTCTGTTTATATAATATTGGGATACATTACACCAGAATTTGGTGTGAGGGGAGTTAAAGCTGGCCATAAGGTCAGTGCGCAGAACCTGATTTCACCAAGTACAACATGTTGCTGGATCAACATCTTTGTTGATCCTGGAACAACATTCCAATCAACCAATCAGATTTGAGGGACAGGTTTACAGTTTACGCCATGTTTAGGCTTACAACCAGGGTTAAGTGCTTCTGCAACAGTGGTATTCATCATTTTCCCTCTGATTTCAGGGATAACATATGGGTAGGGTTAGGTTTAGGGGTAGTTATGTGGTTAGGACTAAATTTTCAAACAGGAATGTTGTTCCAGGATCAACAAAATATGTTGACCTAGGAACGCATCTAACTCTGAAAAATCAGGACATGCAGGTCTATGCGGAGGACTCTGGTTCTTGTGCATAGTCTTCACTGTGGATCTGTGCCGATGGCTGTCTAGTCGACGAAGTCTTCACAGGCAATCTGTCTCAAGGGCTTGTCTAGTTGTCATGGTCTCCGCTTACATTTAGGGCTGTTGTAGTTGTCTCTAAGTGCAGGTCCACCATCTGATCTGGATATGGACCAGAGCTGGCTGACTACAGTAACCTCGGGATAAGAATGAGA
Source organism: Ctenopharyngodon idella (assembly GCF_019924925.1). NCBI lineage: Eukaryota > Metazoa > Chordata > Actinopteri > Cypriniformes > Xenocyprididae > Ctenopharyngodon > Ctenopharyngodon idella. The sequence continues at coordinate 24,352,864 of NC_067221.1, forward strand.
CAGACTGACTAACATTAGAGTTGATAAGTATGTGTTTAAGTATCTGCTTAGAATAGAAAAGTAAAATATATGATTTAAAATGGATTATATTAATATATTCACTGCTCACATCTTTCCAAGTTCATACTGCTCATGAAAACAATTCGCTTTTTAGCCGAAACAACTTATGACAGGGACACTCACCATGATGTTATTAGGTCTTGCTCAAGGGCACAATGATAATATGAGAGCTGCAACTCTTTGTGTGTGTGTGTGTGTGTGTGGATAGCAATAATTATATTATTTCTTGATTACTGTTTAGAGTGGCTTATGTTTCATAAGCATCTTTTACCCACTATTATGTTGCTAGTATTAAGGAAACCCCATTTTTGCAATACACCACAACAGTTTTCTTTACAATCTCTGACAGAATGGGTGGTCTCTGATTTATCCCATTATAATTAACTATACTGTGGTTCAGAGTGAATCCTCCACCTCTGCTGCTAGGCTCAGCCATTTCTTACAGCCTTTATAAATAACCCAGGTATGATAACTTTAGATTTTTCTTCATGATGATTATCACTGTAAATAAATTTTGTAATGTACTTTTTCAGTGCAAGGGAGTAACAAATGTTCTGTGAGTAGATGTCTTTTCTTTCAGAGTGCGTTATTTCAATGCATCAAGTCTCCACAGAAAAAGAAGACAATTAAACGTTATTTATGTCTACAATAAAGCTTTATTAACACAGTCTTTTTCTTTTACCCAGACTCTGAATTAGTTTCAGTAAATCACTGAGACTGCATGACTGCTGTTTAACTGCAAGCTGGTTTGCTTTTCTCATTTCTTTACCTTTTCCCATGAAATAAATTCATGTCCACACAAGTACTTCTGACATTCTCATGGTTCCACTGTAATTCTTCATTCTAGTGACAACAATTCCATGTCTGCTGTTAGACATGCAGATCAATAGATAAATAATTATAAACAAATACAACCTCCACTGCAGCCATCTCTGTTTGATAGTAAATATTGCTGCGTAGTATGTGCAAGTCCTGAGACAGGATACAAGTGGATGAACCTGCCAGAGAAATTCATAACAAGTCTCATTCTCATCCACCTGTGCAACGTTCACACACTGATCACATAAACATCTGCCCACAAATCCTGGAGCTGCAGAGCAACACAAACAGTTTTCTTTCTCACTCTGAGAACATCTGCGTGTCCTGACAAAAAACAATGATTATGAGGAAGTATTTATTTTCAATGATTTGCTATTTAAACCCAGCATTTGAACGAATTTCCTGTCAGATTATAGGGGAAAATCAATATAATAAAATAAAATAAAATAATGTCTTTTTATTTATATTTTTCTTTCACTGGTAATCATTTTCTAGATGATTTTAAATATTTATGTCTCCTTTTCTCCTTATTAAAAGGATAGTTGACCCAAAAATGAAAATCATTTACTCACCCTCATGTCATTCCAAACCTGTATGATTTTTTTTTACTTTGTTGAAAGAGAGAAAGAAGATATTTTGAAGAATGCTGGTAACCAAACAGTGTGGGGTTCCACTGACCAACACTATACTATAGTGTCTAAACATTCTTTAAAATATCTTCAAAAAATCTTCTTTGTTATGTTCCACAGAAGAAGAAAAAAATGTAGGTTATGTAAATGTAAATACAGGTTTGTAACAACATGAGGGTGAAAAATTGATGAGAAATTTTTTCTTTCTTCTTCTTCTGTTTTTTTTTTTTTTTTTTGACTGTCCCTTATTACCGTGTGCTTTGGTAGCTGACTATTATTAGTAATATTTTACTTTTTTGCATAAGACTCAAATTAGAGGGAAATGATGGTGCAGGTAATATATACATAACATATTATATAGCATAATAATTGTTATTTTTCATGTGTGATAGCTGGCTACACTTGGTTTACTTTTATTATGAAATGTCATCTTTTGGTTTTTGACATTTGATGTATTGAGAAACCAATCTTTCTTAAAGGGTTAGTTCACCCAAAAATGAAAATTCTGTCATTAATAACTCACCCTCATGTCGTTCCACACCCGTAAGACCTCCGTTCATCTTCAGAACACAAATTAAGATATTTTTGATCAAATTCGATGAGCGATTTCAAAACACTGCTTCATGAAGCTTCGAAGGTTTACAAATCGTTTGTTTCGAATCAGTGGTTCGGAGCGTGTATCAAACTGCCAAAGTCATGTGACTTCAGTAAACGAGGCTTCGTTACATCATAAGTGTTTAGAAAATTCAATGGTTCACCACTGGGGGGCGTGACTTTGGCAGTTTGATACACGCTCCGAACCACTGATTCGAAACAAAAGATTCGTAAAGCTTTGAAGCTTCATGAAGCAGTGTTTTGAAATCGCCCATCTCTAGATATTGTTGAATAAAGTCGTTATTTTGTTTTTTTGGCACACAAAAAGTATTCTCGTCACTTTATAATATTAAGGTTGAACCACTGTAGTCACATGAACTGTTTTAAATATGTCTTTAGTAGCTTTCTGGGCATCTGAAAGTGTTAATTGTCTTGCTGGCAATGGAGGCCTCACTGAGCCATCGGATTTTATAAAAAATATGTTAATTTGTGTTCCGAAGATGAACGAAGGTCTTACAAGTGTGAAACGACATGAGGGTGAGTAATTAATGACAGAATTTTCATTTTTGGGTGAACTAACCCTTTAACAAAACAATGAATAACACTACTTGTGTCTTACTGTATGACTAGTTTAAGACTAACAGTCAGACTGTTGTCTCCTGTGCTGCATGTGATGCACAGCTGCAGCAGACTCTTTTCAAGGTCTTTGTGTACTGGATATGGGCACCAGACTCTGCTGACATGGTGCAGAACACGACCTTCAACGAGCAGTTCAGATACTTGCCATGGCCGCACACCTCAAGTATGAACCTTTCCTACAGCTGCTGCGCACACAGTTTCTGCACACAATCCTTTGGCGCATCTTTCTTTCTGGTGAGGCACACACCCAAGGCCTGAAAGGACTTCCTCACTTTCTCAGAAGATCCTGTTATCAGGGTCCCACACGCAGGGGGAGAGGTCTGGCACTCAACCAGAGTGAGATCAGAGAGGGAGAATAATGGAAGATATGCAGGTTTGGCCTTCTCTGACCCCTCAGTTCCACCTTAACTGCAGTTTTCTCTGATTACAATCTAATCTATTATTTAAACAGCATTAACAGGAGCTACAGCAATATAAAGCATGAAACAATGCACTGACTATCCTTATACATAGCTTAAAGGGACAGTTCATGCAAAAAAAGAAAAAGGAAATTCTGTCATCATTTACTCGCCCTAATATCATCCAAACCTGTGTGACTATATAGCACACGAGTTTTATGGACTACTTTTATGATATTTTATTTGTGCTTTTATTGCGTCCTTTTTGAAGTTTAAAAGCTCCAGTATTTTCATGAAAAATAGTGATTAGCAGTGTTGGGGGTAACGTATTACGTTACGTAATCAGATTACTTTTTCAAGTAACTAGTAGAGTAACACATTACTTTTTCAATTTACAACAAAATATCTAAGTTACTTTTTCACATTTATTGACTGACAGCTCTCCTGCCCCCATGTTGAGAGAAAAAGAACCATTTTCTCTTCGTGTGAAGAACATTTTAACAATCTAAATAACCTTTTTCCACTATAAAGATCCTTGAAAGGTTCCATGGATGGCGATATTGTTTGAGAATATTGTAACCTAAACGTTTCATTCTGCAAAAATGAAGATCATGCTTGAAGGAAGAAACAGCCAGTGTGTTATATGAGTTGCTCAGTCAGTGTGTTATATGAGAAGAGTGATTACATTAAGTGATATTGTGTTCAGAACATTTCAATTTCTTTATGTTTGGTTTGGTCAAAGGTGAATCCGTGAGAGTGTTTTACTCACAGCAGAAAGTGTTGTTGTTACAGTAAATGTGAGACCACAATGACATGCTGAAACTTCACATGGAGTTCGTGGAGTTTAATGGAAAGTGCATGTGAATTCAGACGTTCAGTGGTAAAATTATTCTTATTTAAAGGTTTTCCTGTTTGGCTGTGGCAGCTGAAGTAGGCAAAAAATCCACCTTAAGCATTCACTCACACTCTGTCTTTCTCTTCCTAACACACACACACACACACTCTTTTTCACTCTTCATCTAGCCACGCCATCTGTTCATTAAATTATTGTGCTCTTATTTGTGTTAGCGAATGTATCACTATTACTGTTGCTCATACTTAAAGGGATAGTTCACCCAAAAAATGAAAATTCTGTCATCATTTACTCAACCTCAAGTTGTTCCAAACCTGTATGAATTTCTTTCTTCTGCTGAACACAAAATAAGATATTTTGAAGAATATGGTTAACCAAACAGTTGATGGGCCCCATTGACTTCCATGCTTTTTTCCATACTATTAAAGTAGTAAGAAGGAGGATCGGGACCTGAGTTGTGTGATTTCCTGTCTGGTGCAGCTGATGTGTGATCCTCACTGCAGGAGTCTGCATGGCTTCCAGGGTCTGATTCACAAAGAATGGGTGATGGCTGGGCATCGGTTCCTGGACCGCTGCAACCATCTGAAGAAGAGTGATAAAGAGGAATCTCCTGTTTGGGATCAACTGTTTGGGATATGAACAAACCCTTAATGCTTTAGCACATAACCCATGCTGCACAATGGTACCTCAAACCACACAAGATGTTGAGGAGAGGTGTGATGTTACTTTTCTAAGTGATCAGGCTTAAAGGGACAGTTCACTCAAAAATGAATATTCTGTAATCATTTACTCACACTAATGCAGCCCCTTGTGAAAAAGAAGTGTGCTTAATTGTATTGAATGTACACTTGTAGTGTGCTTTAAATCTTAAATTTGAAATGTTTTAATCATATTTTGCCATGCTTTAAAGAAGTACACTTAGGTTATTTTGATGTGCAGACTAAAGCACATGTAAAGTACTGGATTATAATTTTATAATACATTTTGATTTACTTAAAAATTACATACAATTAAATTGTATTATTACTGTAATAAAAGTATGTTAAAGTATTGAGTATAAAGCTATGTAGGCCTACTTCTTTTTCATTTAGTCTATCTATTTTTAGATAGGCTAACAACACTATGCCCCATTGACTTTCATTGTACAGACAAAGAAATATCTTAGTTTGTGTTCCACAAAATAGTCATAAGATTTTAATCTGGCGATGGATTTTCATGAAATGGGTGAAAAAAGGCCAAAGGCGTTGTAATACTGCAAGGCATGAAGAGCACTGGGCATGAAGAAAACAGTGAGGGGAATGACTTTTACATAAACAGGTTACTCTTATGTTATGAGGGAAAAACTAAAATTAAGAATGGAAGATAAACTTAATTTCCGCCAATGCTGAAGACCAAGTACGTTGATTAATTCGGCCCACCTCAACGTAAAAAGACGCCCCCAAAGATGATGCAATCCCCATTGAAAGTGAAGCATACTTGGACGTGTGTGCGTCGCGCTGAGAAGTGTTTCCAAGAGATACGCTATCTGCTCTTTACAGACCGACCTCACAAAGACAGCTTTTTATCAATTAAAGTGTGGTACTCCAATGTAAAATGAATAGCTCGGTGTTCACAATAATTGCATTATATTGGTAATAAAAATAATAATAAAAAAATCTATACATATTATTTGTCCTTTAGTAGTTATTACTGTTTTTTCCGTTGCCTTTAGATAAAAGCTCTAATCATGATACAGTTAAAGTAGTCGTGAGGTTCAGGGAAACTATTAAAAATATGGTAAATATTTATTATAACACAATAACCTGCATGGACACGTTTATAAACACTTGTTAAATTGAACTTTAGCTAATGACATGATTGTCTGTTTAAAATCTATTACTCCCCACGCCTGTAGAGGGCACTGTGACGTGTAAACCCTTACTGCACCACATCGCGTTGATAAGACCTGCTCGATACAGTGCAGAGTAGTCGATTGGGGACCTTTGAAGGTAAGTTACTGTTTACATAACGAAATATCAGTTGAACTATACATATATATTTAATATGAACGTGGTTAAGATCATTAAAATCTAATATAGATATTTGTAACAGGTTCAAAATGGTGCTGCGGCGGATCTTTCATGCCTTGATAAACAACGCTCAAGTGGTGGAGAAGCTCGCGGAGTCGCGACCCATCAGACGGGCGGCGCAAATCACAGCCTTCGCCATCACTAAAGCACAGATAGCCGGGAAAGACGCCTCGACCAAGCTGCTCAGATCCGACACTTTTCGCCAGATACGCGAGGAGACGTCAAAGATGCCCAGGGATGTGCAAGAATTGGGTCGGAGAGCTACAAGACTGCGGGATACGTTTGTGAAGGAGGTGAAAGAGGGAATGAGGGACGCCAACCGACAGATAAAAGACAGAAAGTGACGACTGAAGCGTTGAATGAGTGAACAGATACCTCATATTCATGGCGCTATTGTTATGCCACTTGTGAATACTTGGACAGCGTCATTAAAGACTCAGAATATTCTACTGTCAGACGGGAGTTTTATGCCCTTCATAGACTTATTTAAATACCACTGTAAAGATGGCTTGTATGACCGGAAGTGCCATGTTGTTTGAGAAATAAATGAAGGTTGAAATGGGTATTTGGGTATATATGTCACGTAATTGAAACAAAAGTTGTAGCCAGATTATTAAATAAAGACATTTCAAATCTACAATGATTTATTGAGGTCCAATGCAAGCGCATGAACTCCATTTCAAAAGGTAAAATCAAGATAGGTTATTATGTAATTCATTTATGTCTCTATAACACTTCTTCGTCACAAGATTATTCATTGATCTGTATTTCCGCTTTAGAGTAAAAAAAGCTATTGCGACTTTATGTCTCACAGTGTGGCTCTTTTAATTGAAACTTTCTCACATTTTCCGTTTTTACTTTTACTCCGAGGCGGCAGTGGATTTCCTTAATACATAAAGCAGTCATCAAGCGCTGAAAGAATACTTATTAGACGTTCCTTCAAGTGCGTGTACTATCAATCAAATATATAAGTGAGGTGAAACCAGGTGTTTGTTTTGACAATGACATCTCAGAACACTTTTTTTTTTTTTTTTTTTTTTTAGAAACTAATGTCTGGAAAAAAACAAAACGTGTGCTTCACAAATTTAACCGGACAGGCAGCTTTCCAATAGTGCAGATATTTTGTTAAAAGAAGCATTGGAAAGTTTCACTGTTCTTCACAATCTGTGTTCTACATTAATCACAATTCCATGGTTCACAACAATGTAACCAAATTATTTTTGTTAGTGGAACGAAACAAAAAGACAGCTATATGAATAAATGCACCAGAATCGTGCTGTTGTACTGAATTTCAGCAATTATCAGTTCCTGTGACATTGCTTCAACACTTAAAGGGATAGTTAACTCAAAATAAAAATTCCAACCCAATCTCATGAGAAAACGTAACTTTTATGAGGTGATGATTTGATATGAACGAAAACATGATTTCAAGAATGTCCACCCCTAACCTAATCGTCAGTGGGGAGTAAGCAGATCATATGAAAACCTACAAATGAGATTGTATTAATTCATACGAATTAACCACCAATTCGTCAAAATGTAAAATAGTTAAGAATTGCCAGTGTTGGAAAATTGTCATGATTTACTAACCCATTACAAACCTGTATGACTTAATTTCTTCTATGGAACACAAAAGATGATATTTTGAAGAATGTTGGCAACCATTTCCACAGACTTCCAGTGTATGGAAAAAAAAAAAAAAAAACTCCTCAAAATATCTTCTACTGTATGTTTCACAGAGGAAATAAAACAATACAGGTTTGGAACAACATGAGGGTGACTAAACTATGACAGAAACTTAATTTTTGGGTGAACTATCCCTTTAATATGCCATAAATGGCCTTGTGTAATAATAGCTGTACCATAATCACTAACGTGACAACTTTCAGAAGTGTATTGATGTTCTACACAGAATAATGTGCTGCAGATGGCACATCTTATAAACACACTCCAGCCCTCCATCTGAAGGAAGACTCACACCAGCACTGTGCTGTATGAGAAACATTTTGTTTTATTTTTCTTGAATTAACCATTCTCTTGTTCGTTTTGATCAATGGAATGAATCAGATCAGTAGGTTATTTACATGTTTCTTTTTTTCCAGTCCCAAAATGTCCCTAAAAAGCAGAGGTGTTGAGGTGGTAGAACAAGCAGTCTTAGTATAGAAAACAATCATGTCGTAGGAAGAGCAGGCAGGACCCCCTCTCCAGGATGGGTTTAGAAAAAAAGGAGTCTCTGTGGAGCTTCCTGCTGACCAGTGTCAGCCCTGTGAAGCTCTTCTTCTAGCTGAGACGGTTTGTGTCTGAGAGGGGGGACGGACAGAGCGTTCTTCTCCACACATTATGACTCTGATGCAGCACACTTGGAGCAGATGATGTTGAAATGGTGGGCAGAGAGGAGGAAGAGACAGAACTAGCTTCAAATATTGTGTTAATCAGCTTGGCTCTGTTTTCTCTGCGCTCTCCCTGCTGTCCTGCGTTTGTTTCAGTTTGGGAAAATAAAGGGTGGTAACAGAAAAAGGAAAAATATATTCATACTATTTCTTTTGTTAAATCTCTTGCTCTAATATACATTTTACAATGTCAAGAAAATAACTCCCATCATAATAGTGCTTAAGTAAAGCTCAATATAGACTTTTATTATAACAAAATAGGCAGTTTATGGAGGGTTAAATATCTGTTAAGATCTCATTGTACAATAAATTTCTTCCACATATGCAGTGGCATTTTATTGCCTCTTAAAAATATCAGTTCCTTACAAATGGCAGACTTTCCTAAATGTAAATCAATGAGTTGAAAACATGTACTCTGTGTAAGACACTGATTGTAGACTCCGACATTCTAACGGTGGCGGCACACGTCTCACACCTGTGCAGCGGGACATCATCTAAACACAATGGCTCTGTAACGCAGACGATTAGAATGAGGAGAACAATAAGCATGCCAATACAACAGTCAAGAGAGAAAAAGAAGTAAATCAATGATGATGAATGTGCGGAACATACAGGACTACGGTGAAAATGAACAACGAGAAAGAAGGGCCGAAGAACACCTGGTCTTAAAAGCTACAACGTGCAAAGTTTTGCCTTTTTGTGTGTTTCTCACCATTTTAATGAATCCGATGCCTGAGACTCTAGCTCCGTGTTACCATTTACACAAAAACAACACAGAAAAAAACAGGTAAAACGAAAAGAGACTTGTGTTGGAAAATCCAGATCGCTGTCTTTGTCCTTACAAAGTAACCTCCCTTAAACATTAAGGAACTGTACCGTTTCCAAACCCCTGGTAAACAGATGCTGGTCTGGCATAGCTTTGCTTTCTGTAAGCGTGGAAGCAGTGGAGATCTGAGGAGAACAGATCATCTTCTCTTCAAATAGCTACTGAAGAGCTAAAAGTCAGGAGGTGAAGATGTAGGACTGAACAGAGATCGAAGTATGTTGGATTAAGGAATTAATCTGTTGAGTTAATGCTGTCAGTTGGAGAAGCCCAACTGAGATTATCGAAAAGAAAAACAAAAATGACAGAATCAATAAATAAATCAGGCAGAGAAAAGGGGACGATAAACTCCTGAAGGCTCTCATAGTTTCTCCTTGGACTGTACCCATATGTATGGCCCAGACTGTTCCTCGATGATTTGCTTGACTTGATCGTAGATCTCTTCCAAAGTGTCCCCCAGAACAATCGCTGCAATGCAGAGATCATCACAGTGAGGTGAAAAACAGCCAATAAATTCATGCATACAATATAAACTGCCAACATTCATACAGACAAGCCAAGATTCTTACAGTTGCAATAGTGGAACAGTCATCCAATAAGAAACTAGTCAATTAGTGAGGTCTATTAGTGAGTTTTTGTAATCTTTTTTTAGTTTTAATATTTTAGCAGAGGTGCTTTAAAAGGGATGATTTCAGAGAGAGCAGAAAACTCACATTGCCCACTAGATTTTTGAAACAAGCGCATTTTAAATACAACTTCTGCAAAAACAAAAACAAAATTTCTAAACTTTTTTTGGTAGATTAATTTGTCAATATAAAACCACACAGTTTTATATTTAATAGTTTTAATTTAATAAGATTTATTACATGGCTCTGTGGAATACTTGATTCTGATTGGTCAATGGCGCCATCCAGCGGTATGTTATTCCCTGATAACAACCACTAAAAACAGACAACACAGGCTCATCCGGGTATCTTAATTTGTGTTCTGAAGATGAACAAAGGTTTTACGGGTGTGGAACGACATGAGGGTGAGTAATTAATGACAGAATTTTTATTTTTGGGTGAACTAACCCTTTAATGGTAATTTCAAATAAGCCTTCTGTTCAGATTGATTATACTTGATTTTGTTTTCGTTCCTTGAGCCGGTTCAGAGCCCTGGTTCCCTGGGAATCAAACCAATGACCTTGCCATTGCTACATATATAATGTATTATAATATCAGAAATGTGAGTTGTGGTAGGCTGTAGTCTTGATGCCTGTATGAGAAACACACACAGAATGAGCAGACAGACCTGTGAAGTGCTCCATGAACTCCTGTTCCAGCTTCATGGCTCTGTCGTATGTCTTCCTGCCTTGTTCCTCCGTCAGTCTTTTATTCATCTCCCTGAGGAGAGAGCAAACCGCATTGCCCTCTAATTACACACTGTGTAGTATTACATTGCTTGCAGAGGACAGAAAAACCATTATAGATTAGCCCCAACGCTTTGACTGGGTACAGTTTACAACAAACTGTACAACACAATGGCAATTAAAGTAAACATCCCACCTATTCCATCAGCACCATAGTAATGTATTTTGATTCCTTGTCTTTTACTCACATGATGTTCTCTACTGATTTTGGTTTGATGAAAATAGCGATGGGGTAAAGCACAGCCACTTGCAGCCTCTTGATGGCGTTGCCCGATACATCTAGAATGCAGTGTTTGCCCTGAAGAGAGTATCACAGACAGTTTTTTCATCTGGTTAGCAATAAGGATGCATGATATGCATTATACTCCTATGTTGTCAGCAATTGTGCAGGTGTAGCATGCATATTATGCTTATTCCTCCAGAAATAATGCTAAGCTCCAATTCCTAAACAACATCTTTTGTAAACATTGAGTAATGACATTCAAATAATTTTTTGTTGCCTGGTAAATCTTATGTATGTAGACTTAGTATTGGTAATAACCTTTAATAACCTCACCTTTTCCGCCACCTCTCTGACAGACTGCACACTGGTTCCATACAGGTGGTTATTGTACTGGCCTGCCTCGATGAACTTATGCTCCTGTATATCTCTCTCCATCTGCTCTCTGGACACAACAAAGTGGTAGTCTCTCCCGTCCACCTCATAATCCCGTTTCGGCCTCGTTGTATCTGAGACAGAGAGGAGCACACGCTACATTATTATTATTATTATTGTGGGTCTTAGTACACCAAGTCTTTGCCAACCAGTTTATGCTGTGCAACAATATTCAAAGGCTAATGAGTTTTATAAGATTTATTCTATAAAAGGATCTGTAAAATTATTTTTTAGTCACAATTTCTATCAATAAATTTATTTCAAATCATTTTAAGTTGTCTGAATATACATGAAAAATATTTGGAACTGTCAAAGTAAGTGAGCATAGGGTATTTAAATTTAAATCAAACTGCACCATGAATTGTCTGAGTCCACTGCATTTTGAAAGAAAAAGCTCATCCATACTAAGGGATAGTTCACCCGAAAATTTTATCATCACTTAAGTTGTTCCAAACCTGTATGAGTTTCTTTCTTCTGTTGAACGAAAAATAAAATATTATTAAGAATGCTGGTAACCAGACAGTTGACGGTAGGGATAGTAGAAAAAAATATGCTATGGAAGTCAATGGCTACCATCAACTTTCTGGATACCAACATTCTTTTAAATATCTTCTCTTGTGTTCAACAGAAGAAAGAAACTAATACAGGTTTGGAACAACTTGAGGGTGAGGAAATGATGACAAAAGTGAACTATGCCTTTAATTAAATCACAGACATTCATAGTTCAATAACCCCACTTGACCATACGGTCAGATTCATTGTGCAACCAAAGAGACCTCTGTGAAACTTACTTACTAGTAGAACTTATCTATTAAAATCTCTAAAAATTAAAAAACATATTCAACCATGTCAATGCAGTCTGAACCGCTTTTCTAATCTGGTAAGCTTGCAAACTATACTGTAATATCCATTGCAGACACTGTAACTCATGTGTCCCTCATCATATTATCTCATCAGATCATACACACGGTGTACAGATACTTACGGGGAACACAGGAACCAAATTTGTCAGGGAACTCCGATATCAGGTCATCGTTTACTCTGTCTTTCATCGGACCCAAGATAATCACTGGTCGTGAGTAGTTCACTATGGAAAGGTCATTCATGAAATCAATTAAATTTTCCTAATGATAACTGTCCATGTTAAATCTCATGGGTTAATACTGCTGTTACAGAGAATCATTAGCATTTTACCTTCCTGCTGACAGACTGGCTCATAAGACAGCACATATTCCTCTTGACCACCTGAGATATGAACACACACACACGCACACACACACAACAATGTAAAATTGTACAATTCAGCATGTTATCATTTTAGACAAACACATCCAGCCAAGCATATTAAGACACTAAAATCAATGCAATGTTTTCTGCTCATGCATTATTATTGAATGTGTGGAATGGCAACTATGTGAGATCCACTTGTGGCCACTAGAGGTCATCTATACCACACAAATGAATAGTGTTAAGGCAATGGAGTCCTCCGTCATGGTTGGTATGAGACTGTCATAATGATTAAAGTGGAGCTCTTTCTGTGGATCTCAGCAGGCCAGACTGCCTAAGGCTGACTGCCCGCCTGTGCACTATGAGTTAGAGGTAGATACGTGCTGTAAATGAACATTGTTCTTTAAAGTTTTTTGTAAGGGCCTGTGACATGCTTGTTCTGTAAACTGCATCATAATGTAGTGTACTGTGTACTTAAAATATGAAATATTATGCATTTATTCCCTCCTCACAAGAAAGCATTGTGAAATAAGCTAGTGCAGATTTAACTGGCTATTTTTGTTAGTTATTCACATGTATGAAAGATCACAAAGAATACAACTAAGGAAATCACACTACAACTTTAATGTAGACTTGATTCACAGAACAAGCCTTTGTACTGTAGGGCTGTGCTGATTCAATCAAATACTGATTATACTCAATCTTTACGAATCTTTTGTTTTGAATCAGTGGTTCGGATCGCGTATCAAACTGCCAAAGTCACGTGAACTATTGAAATTTCAAAACACTTATGACGTAATGAAGCCTCGTTTACTGAAATCACATTGACTTTGGCGCTCCGAACCACTGATTCGAAACAAAAGATTTGTAAAGCTTCAAAGCAGTGTTTTGAAATCGGCCATCACTAGATATTGTTGAAAAGTCGTTATTTTGTTTTTTTTTGGCACACAAAAAGTATTCTCGTCACTTTATAATATTAAGGTTGAACCACTGCACTCACATGAACTGTTTTAAATATGTTTTATTGGCATTGAAAGTGTTAATTATCTTGCTGGCAATACAGGCCTCAGTGAGCCATAGGATTTTATCAAAAATATCTTAATTTGTGTTCTGAAGATGAACGAAGGTCTTACGGGTGTGGAACGACATGAGGGTGAGTAATTAATGACAGAATTTTCATTTTTGGGTGTACTAACCCTTTTTATCAATAGAAAGATCAAAAGAACAGCATTTATTTGAAATAGATATCTTTTTTAGCATTATAAATGCCTTTGCTGTCACGTTTCAATGTAATTAACTTATACATAATGTAACACATCCTTGCTGAATAAGGGAATTATTTCTTAAAAAAAAAAAAAAAAAACCCAAGTTTTTGAACGGTGTTATGAACCTGGCTCAGAAAAGTTTATATTGTGCCCTGCTTGTATCAGTTTTTAATTGTTTATGTTTGTATTCATATTCATACTTGCAAATTCTGTGATCAAAGCCATTTTTATGAGATTCAGTATCTCTTGCACCTTTGCCACAGCAGTTTCATTTGCGATCGCTTTATGATGCAGCGACGTATAGAATCGTGACTCAAAGTATCTCGTATCATGCAGTATCTGGTAATGCCCTGCTCTAATGCACAGTCTGTAGTGCTGATCACAGCGGTGTGTAATATCTGGCCCCCATGAGACAGCATAGTAATATCTTTAGAGTGGCTTTGATATAGCACCACCGTGACTCTGACTGTCTCTGACAGAGAGAGGGCAAGGGCTGGGAAGTGATGGGGGTGAACTGTTGCTATGGAGACTGAGTCAGGGGCTGGCGGAGGGCTCACTGATTGATTTTGGTATTGTATCTGTGTGGCTTCTGGAACATTACCCAGCCTGTCTCACTGCAGTGCTGCTCTGTTGAAGGGGGTGGGCGATGTAAACTCTTGAGAAGTCCAGAATAACATTGTTTGGTAATTTATTTATTTTTATATTTTATTATTAAATGGATCTCCCATACATGTTAATAGCAGAGAGGAAGAGAGAGAGAGAGAGAGAGAGAGAGAGAGAGAGAGAGAGAAAGAGATAGAGAGAAGAACAGTGTTAAATGTGAAAGAAAAGCAGACGAGACCGGCGGATGAAAGACATAATGGAAAGAAGAACTTACGGTAACTACTCTCACTATCACTGGCATTAGAGGTGACATGCTCTGAAATCATAACAGAGGGGGAATGGATGATGAAAACCAAGAACAGGAGCACATGATGATGCATGAGGTGACATCAAATAAGAAAGGTATAGCAATCCTGAGTCTTAGCAAAGTGGAGGAGTACAGACACGCACCACTGAGGGACACAGTACACCTTCTGAGAATCTTCAATGTGCTACTATACTCTTAAAAGTTGACAAAGTTAACTAGATTTTCAAACTGTTGTCGGGGACCCCCAGGGGAATGCAAGCTTGTGCTTCATATAAAAAAAATATGCATCAAATAAAACAATAGTTAAAAGTATAGAATTTGACATTCTTACTGTTTCATTGTGCTTTCTAAACACTGATCAGAAATCATAAGATTAATGACAATTATTTTTTCTATTACCAGCCACATTTTCATGTTTCTTATCAGGTTTATAAATCTAAAATTACTGTTAACATAAAATAACCTATGAATTAGAATTAAAAAAAAAAAAAAAATGAATCCTTCCTAGCAGCAAATATTGATCTAAACAACAGAAACAGGGTATTAAGCACACGCTCACGCACTACCGCAGTCTTTACCAAATAATACGGATTTAAAATATTTACTACACCTTGCATTTGCAGGCACTTTCAAAGTTTGGTCCAATAAAATGCTCTCTAGTCTGAGAATGAATTTCCTTTCCCAAACATCATTTGGCTACAAAGAAAGTGGAACTAATTCTGAAGGTGTCTTCGTCCATATTAGTGTGGTTTTACTGAGTTGCGATGTAAACTAAAAGCTACTGGATGACACCCAGTATACTTTGACTGTCCTGATTCAAAACAAAATCATTCTTCAAAAGTCATTCTTCAATTGCAGTGGCAAGTGGTGTTCCCCTAATTTGCAACAGTTAAAATAAACTTTAAAAACAAATAAATCATAAAATGTTAGCATTTTTATATTCTGTAGGGTGAAAACAATGTGTACACTTTTTTTTAATGCATATTTATTTTTGAGTTTGAGATTTCATGTGTAACAAAATCTGCATGTTCCTGCATTACCTCAAAGAGGGATTTATATATTGTGATTTAGATTTAATTTAACAAGTACAATTTAATTAAATCATTTAAAAAAATAAACTGTGGTGTTACAGTAATGGATGTTGCCCATTTAAGAAAAGGGGGAATTTTAACTAGACAACTTCCTGTGTGTAAAGGTAATTGCAGATGGTGGTTGACCTGAGGGGTGCATGGTGAGTTGATTCTCTCTTATTAATTTTCATAAATGTTGCTAAATTTCTAACAATTTCATGTGTCGCACTTTATCAGAGTCTGTGGTGTTTCACTGATAACTTACAGATTTTTACATATTTTAGTCTAAATTTTGATAAATACAGTCTTACTGATAATTCTAAAATATCCCCAGACGTTGAAACCATCATGATGGCAGCCTCTATTTTGGAAGACTAGATTTGTGCAAATTGTCTATGTTGTTACAGTCTTTTATGGTAACCCCACATGACTCCATAGTAACTCCACAGACAATATACAACCAGAAATGTTCTATTTTTATTAAAAATATTGAATGTCCCTTTGCTTTAAGACATTCATAATCATATAATTTTATCACTCTTGTCAGGTATGAAAAGCAGCATCTTTATAGACAGTGTAGAGATGAAGACCTTGTTGTATGTCTATAGTGTTATATTACGTCTTGTGGTGTTACTTCAAAATGTATCAGAAATTTCTTTCTTTCAGAGCCATTGAATATAATTTAAAGTTTTGAGACCTTAAAGTGATTTAGAATAAACACTATAAAGGTAACCGAAGACCATTTTTCCTGTCTTTTTATATATATATATATATATATATATATATATATATAGAGAGAGAGAGAGAGAGAGATGTATGACCAAAAAGAAGAAGAAGAAGCAGCAGCAAAAATACTGGTAAAAGCACAGATATAAGTGGTTGTGGCATCAGTATTTGATTTAAATTTCTAAAAAAAATTCATTAAGTCATTAAGCTTTCATTTAACTGGATATAGCAAATTTTAAATACATAGCAATACATTTTATTATTTAAAAATAAAACGTGATTTTTACACATTTTCTGTCTTGTTTGCCATCGCAACTGAAGAATGACCCAACACATAAAAGAAAACCGCACCTGTCAAGCCATTACAAGGGCTATTTGAGGAGTTAACATTAAACACAGTAAACTGTAATTAGATAATAGCTTTACTATCTAGAGTTTATGATGGTAAATAAATATCAGATCAATAGATAATTTTTTCTCAATAGAACATCATGATAAAATAAAATTTGCAGAAACTGAACGAGGGAAGATTCCATAGAGAACAGTGAGGAAGACAGTAGAAAACAACCTTTCACCTCCAACAACAACAGAAAGAGAAAATGGTTTTGTCTTGTACTTTAAGTGTGTCTGGAGAAGTTCTTGAACTCTGGGAAAAACTAAATGTGCCCTCTAAAGAAAGATCAGTATGAATTATGAGAGTGAGGAATGAGAAATGCAACAGGAAGAGAGAGAGAATGGAGGTCTGGTCCAGAGGTGACCAAGTGGGCATCTACATGGGGAACTTACTCTGGCCTTTGGATAGCATGTCATCTGGGTTGTCCTGTGGAGCGGTCAGGAGGGGAGCAACGAGAGAGACAACAACCACAAGAGTACATGGGTTACTGAGACACTCTAAGGCCTGGTCCAGCCACTGGACACAGCAGGCACCAAGCGTTCTCTGTCCACTGGTGTTGCTGTGTCTAATGTAGGCTCTGATGCCTGCTGTGTCCAGTGGAGCAGTGCCCACCTCTGTCCTTATGACCTGCTGCCCTATTCTTGCCCAACATTGCACTGGAGTGCCGCTTTCTGTACTTACGGTCCACATCGCTTGTTTCCTGCTCACCCGCCTCCTTGTTCTTGTAGAAGGGGAACTTGCGGGAAAAGAGGTTCTTTTTACGCTTGTCATTGAGGGACTGCTGAGGAAGAGAAGGAAGGGGAGGGCAAAAGAAAAGAAGGGAAGGGGAAGAGGGCTGTCTAATGTCCATATGGAAAAATAAAAAGATGATTGTTTTGCTCTTGGCTTTGTGGACCTCTGGTGGCTTAATCAAATGCCACTGGTATTGTAAGTGATTCAAGTTACATTTGACGATCACTTTCTTATAGATAGGTGTTAACTCAATTATTGGAGGACGTCACAAAGTAAGAATTGTACATGAAATGCATGATGAACTGAAGTGGACAAATAAATGGATTTGAGTCAAAGACTCAAAAAAAAAAGCTAGCAGCAGGAAATCTCGAACACGAGGAGCATTCAGATTTGCATGCAGAGGGTAAGAAGCGTTGAGAGTGTGCCAGAAGCATGTGGAGGCCTATAACTGCTTTGGTTGTGGCCGCTTCCTTATCAGCAGCAACACGCCACAAAAGCAAGTTGAGCTTATTTCTTTTTCAAAATATAGTATAAAATCATTTGCTGTGAACAGAGCCTGTATGTGAAATTATTTAAGTAATACTAACTACGTGGCTCTGTTCTTCAGCAGTGATGACTCACCAGGACTATAGGTGCATTTCCATTCTTACGCAGTGATCAGTTATAAGCCTGGTTGTTTGCACTGCAGCACTGAGTTACTGGAGAGCATGACATGGTAGGTAGAAGGAGGAAAGTGTGAGGATGAAGGAGAGGAGAGGAGGAGGTGTGGCATACAGAGGGACGAGCAGTCCAACATCAATGGCAAGCGTATTTGTCCTTCGTTTTCCTATCATGCATGTTTTGTCGGGCTGTTAGATAACCTGGTGTTTTGACTTCTATGCCTCATAAATGAGTTATAGATGTATTACAGCATTGTTATATGTGTTATATAACATATGGCCGTTTTTGGGCCTGCAACACTTGCAGCTACGCATGCTGTTAATTTAGACCGGACCATTCATAGACTGATTAGTAAACGTCATCCAGAAAATTACATTCCACTGAATGCACTGACTGAGCATTATTAAATGTGAGTTAATATAAAATGGTCAAACTTTCACAGAGGTAGGAACATTATCAAACACTAATTTGTAAAGTAATTTAAAATGCATTTCAATGTCATTCTAGATACACAATATAAACAACAAAGTGGCTTTGTTCTAATCCCTAGTGAGTTGCCTACTTCTACAGCATTTTAGACATCATAATCCTGAGGTTGTTCCATAAGGAAGGAAACAACATTATGCTGCTTTCTAAGATACCTAGTTTTGGCCAAAATCTGAGGCAGCATCACATATACACTACCAATGTAATTAAGCAATTTTTTGGGGTCAGTAATTTTTTTTTTATAAAACTATATAAAAACTCACTTTATTTAGTGAGGATGTTACAAAAGATATTCTTTTCTTAAAAAAATTAAGTATCAATATATTATGCAGAACATCTGTTCAATATTAACTAAAAATATCAAGCAGCACATCTGTTTTCTACACCGATAATAAGAAATGTTTCTTGAGCACCAAATCAGCAAAGAATTATTTCTGAAGGATCATGTTACATTGAAGACTGGTGCTTTGTCAGTACAGGAATAAATTACATTACAAAATACAATAAATTGAAAACAGTTATTTTAATTTGTTTTTATTGTATTTTCAAAAACGGTCAAAAAATTTTACCGACCCAAACTTTCGAACAGTAGTGTCTGGTTTGCAGAGAATACAATCCCCGAACACACTGTGGGCTCAAAACTTTATTCAAGATGGCAGACAAGTTAACAGAAATGTTTGATTAACAGAAAAGTATAGAAAATCCTAACACAACTTTACCCAATAACACTGACCCAAATTTACCCAATATTTAAGTGTGCTAGGTATTTTTTTCTTTATTACATTATTGTCTAATTAACTGCTAACAACACAATTGAAGCGTGTGGTTGTGTGGTTCTTTATTCATGTGACACTGAAAAGTGTTGCAAATCAATCACTTGCAAAAGTTCAAGTTCAGTCAGAATGTGGTCTTAGAAGTCAAAGCAACTCACTAGGTTTTGGAACAGAATATTGTTCATATCTTAGTAGTATTGTATGCATATATGAAATGGTTCACTCACCCCTTTTTCTCGTGACTTGGGGTTAAATTTAACTGTCTTTAACCTGGCTCTCTCCTTCTTTTCCACTCTAGAGAGAAAACACAAGGATCTCATATAACAATAGCTGTTATCAACTTTTAATCCATGTTACATTGCCCTTATGCCCTGTTTATACCTGGTATTAAGATGCATTTTGGTTGACCGGATCACAAGTGGACGACACTAAATACAGGTGTAAACAGGGTCTATAACGTTTTGAGCTTGTCTACATTCGACCACTTTCAGTGGTAGTCAAAAATGCATTCGACCAGATTGCTTTTGTCACAAAAGACCGCCTAACCTACTCTCCGCCTACTGACCGAATGCGTAAACATTATGGTAAGCACACTAGCCAGGCGGGATTTAAACTTTGTTGGCTGTATGTTTTTCCGTCGTCTCCAGGTGTGCTCATATGTAGATTGCATGAGCTAATTTCTTCCATTAGATCACAAGATCTGAAAAAGCCCATACATTTACCCAGCCATAGACCCTTCCCTCAAAGAAATCAGGACAGAAGAGGTTGAAAGTGGACAATAGAGACGGATTAAAACACCAGTTGTAAACGGGAATGTGTCTCCCTCATCCACTTGTGATCCGATCGAACAAAACGCATCTTATTACCAGGTGGAAACAGGGCCTAAGACATGCACTTTAGGCTACAGAGGTAAGCTAAACACACAGGTCCAGTCAAAACATTCTTAAAGATTTCTTGAGGAATGATGCTGGAGGACCATAATAGTATTGTGATATTATTTGGTACAAGTTAGAGTTGTCAAAATACCGACTTTGGTACCAAGTCTGTACTGAAATTTTAAAAATGTGACGCTTTAGGTTGAGCGGATTCGTAAACATCTCTGATAGGCCACTGTGCTCACGCGCTCATCGGATATGTCTGTGATTGGCTTCCATGATCAATGCTTCAAAAACATGTTGTAAATAGTCATCAATGACACTCTTCACCGAGCGCTTACACAGACACACATGGGAGCGTTTGAAAGCAGGCGTCTATCGCGGACCAGTCTCCTTTCAAATGCTCCCGTTCCCACTTTCAAAACGCCTTCAAATTCAAACACTTCTGTGTGCTTTCAAATGCTCCCGTGTGTTGATTATTGTAGCCAATCACAAACGAGGTGTTTACGAATCTGCTCAACAGCGCTCAGAGTGTCACATTTTTAAAATTTCAGTACCAACTTGGTACCGAAGTCGGTACTTTTAACAACTTTAGTACAAGTACAAAGTTTACAATGTAAGCCTTAACATACCGGTGTGTGTTTGTCTGTTTTTAATTTTATAGGCTTCAATCTCTCACCTTCTCTTGCTGGGGATAACGCCCATTTCCTCCACCTCTCCTTGAGGAGTGACCTGTCGTGCCTGCCACCACTCATCATCTGAAGCGTTCACCACATGCAGGATGTCCCCAAATTTGAAGTTCAGGCCCTGGCTAGGCAGCCCTGAATCCTTAGTTTTATCATAATCAAACAGTGCCCTGCAGAAAACAGTCAAAATAAAACACAGACTTGATAATTGATGCATTATCTGAGTGCATGTGGTGAAGTTTGACAAGAAGCTTTAAAAATTGCTAAACCATTTAAATCAGTAGTGTCAAACTCAGTCCCTACTGAGTATACTTCTAACCCTGCTCCAACACACATACCTATAGTTTTCAAATAAGCCAGATGGATTTGATTAGCTGGATCAGGGGCATTTAATTAAGGTTGAAGCTAAACTCTGCAGGGCTGTGGCCCTCCAGGAACTGAGTTTGACATCCCTGATTTAAATGAATGTGTGTGAACTGTAAATATAAGACACCTCATTTCAAATTGATTATGAAATGCATTAAAACACTAATTTAAGGTCTGTTCACACCAAGGACGATAACTATAATAATAACAATAAAGATATAGTTCTAAAAATTGTTCTAAATATAAAGGAATAGCAGAGTTCACTGGAATCACTTTCAGAATGATTTTGTCCAGCTGATGGGTAATAAAAAAAAATTGACAGCCAATAAGAATCCATCTTGGTTTAAAGAGCTCCAGCATTATAAAGCGTCAGACAACAAAACTGCAGCGCACAGAACATTATTGTGCTTTGATTGAGATTTGATTAAGATAAGACTGATTTCATGGTGACTTTAGATGCAGGTGACCAGTTCCTTGTAGCATTTTAGTGGATATTTGTCCAATACCTGACGTATAGTGATCTCTTCTGATTGGTCCTCAGGGATCCTGAGCCTGAACTGATGCTACTGTTCATCATCTGCTCTCTTAGGTCATGGATCTTGGCTTCAAATCGGCTGTACTCTAAAACACAAGGCCACAAACATCAATAGTGCCCATCTCCCAGAATGCTGCTGATGAATGCAGTCATAATAGACTTCACAGGAGAATTTTTGTACATATATATATATATATATATATATTTATATATATGTTTTCAACAAAACACATGATCAGTATAATACCAATATACACACGGATGGTGCATTTGTAATTTGTGTGTACAAATTGTAACCTATAGTCTTCTTTTTCGCTATTTTCCAAAGAGTTCACAGGGTCTTTAGATGCTGTACAAATAAATGCAAGTAATGAAAAACAACCACTGACTCTATAAAGAAATTTAAACAATCAGAATCAATGCTTTCAAAGTAGAGCTGCACGATTATGGATAAAATGACAATCACGATTTTTTGGTTTCATGATTTCACGATTCCCCCACGATTCTGAATATACAACTAAACAAAATAACGTAATTTACTAGAGGTTCTGACAAAATATTAATTGCTGGAAAAATGTTTAATTTATTTGCATGAATTTTTTTTTTTTTTTTTTAATGGTTTTGAATGAATTCAATGACTTATTAATAAATACTTGTTTCAGTACTGGATGAATCAGTGTTTTTGAACGAATCTTTTGAATGAATGATTCAATGATATACATTTTTAACAGTCACTTGTTGCCACCCAGTGGCGTATGATGTAATTGACAACCGTTATTTGAAGTGCCAAGTTAGTTTCAAAAGGTGGTTTGCTCTATTTTGATCGCTATCGTAGACATCAGTGTTTATCCAAACTTTAAACTTTTATCCCAGTACTTCTGTGATAATTTGAATATTTGTAACAAATAACTACTGTGTAGTTCAAAACTGCTCTTTCTGGCACAGCGTGGCAGCACGAACACAGATTTGAATGTTCCGGTCTGATTTTGTCAAAGGTATAACAGACAGGGACAAATCATTGTCATTAATAAAATAAGATTGCATGGGTGTTTCGTGCAGCTCTATTTCAAAGTCCCTTTAAATGCTATGAAACTGCTAAATTTACTATAAGTGAGTCTGTTGCAGTTAAAAGCACATCTTCTCAAACATTTTTATCAAAGGGAATGCAGGAAAGAGCATTAGAAATTTACTGGCATTGTTAACAGTATAATAATGGTCTGTAGGACGAGTTGTACAGTCAGCCTTGGATAATTCAATATCCAAATCTAATTTTTATGAGTTCTATTTAAGACCCTGACCTGACTTAATGACTCAAATGAGTCAATTGATGGCTATAAAACTGGAGTATTGGTTTATTGGCTTTTTACTTCTTGCAAAAACACAGCTAAGAGACTCCTGCTGATCGTTGATTGATTTCTGGTTTATTTTTAATGTGTGGTCAAAATGATCGACGTGGTACTGTCTTACATCGAGAAAGACTCACCTTCTGGTCTGTACTGGGCAACGATGGTGACTGTTTGTCCGGCGTTTTTCAGGGCAGCTGCAGCCTGCTCATGAGTGGCACTGCGTAGGTCTATTCCATTCACCTAAGAAAGAGGCAGTCGTTTTTACATCAACAAGGCAAGCGGTATGATAGTGGTCTGCAGACTGTTCAACACTGAGCTCAGTATGTCTGGTGAATACTGTTAGAAATTCTCCTGATTAGAAGTTTATCTTCAATGTAGCAGGGTAAGGTTTGAGTGGCCACTGAAATACTCACAGACACCAGGCGGTCTCCTTTCCTCAGCTCTCCACACAGGTCTGCAGGGCCTCCGGCCAGGATGAAGGAAATAAATATGCCCTCACCATCCTCTCCACCCACTATGTTGAAGCCAAGCCCTGTAGAGCCTCGATGCAGCACCACCTTTCTGGGTTCCCTACATAACCAAAAAAACAAAAAAAAAAACATATGTCCATACAGATTGACATAACTACTAAGCTTACAGACTCATAGCATAGTACACAAACTATTCATTCATCAATCAAAATTAATAATTTCAAAGTCCCTTTAAATGCAATGAATCCACAACATCTACGATATATGAGTCTGTTGCAGTTAAAAGCACGTCTTCTCAAAAATTGTTTATCAAGGGGAATGCAGGAGTACATCCTGTAATTTTTGTATGATGCATGCAAGAATCTCATAAAAAGATGTGATATAACTATCCATAAATCACTTTTTATATGAAGCAAAATATATATGTGCTATAAATGTGCTTTAACATACTATAATAATATTCAAGCATCATATTTCAGCCTTTAAGTGAATATAAGTACCTTGAATATCTTGCTTCTGTATGTCCATAGTGCATTACTGTATATCTGATTTACAAACTGAGAGGCATTATTTTCTGAGAGCACATATCTGGTCTTATCTGAGGACATTATTTTTTGTAGTAATCGATATTATGCCACAATAAATGTTCTTTAAGAGTGCAGGATCAATTTATATAACTGGCCTCTTGGAGGCACTGCTGGTCAAGTTCTACTCTACTGCACACAGCTTTGTTCTACTTCACCATAAAAAAAAAATCCCTGTGGCTATCCTACAATACTGACACTGTAAAGTCAAACGCCTTTTTATCACATCAGGTTTTGCCTATTAAACTGAACATTTACTTTAAAAAAACAACAACAACAACAGCAGCACTGAACACAATAACATTTAGAATGGGACACATGCTCCTTTCAGGCTACTTTGTACTGTATGCTTGATTGTTGTGCTAAAATTCAAATCCTCCTGTGCACCTAAATGGTCAGATTAATAGAATCATTTGTTCTGTTGGATTACAACAATCTTGTTTATTCATTTTCTGGCAAGCTGGCTAAGAGGCTTGATGATGTGCGTTTTTTATGAGAATGAACCAACACATGACGTGGATGGGCTAAATTTGGAGCTTATCAAATCGCTAAATCGGCATTGACGTGTCATTTTAGGTTGGATTTCTCTAAAGGTCTGCTGTTGCATCTGGATAAATGTTTTAACCGCACACTTTTTTGCATCCAGTTTTTGATTACCATTTACCATTTTTGATTGAGCCTTTTTAAAATTAAAATGGATTTAACCCTATAAAATCAACACGTATCTTTGTCACCTGAGCAAAAATAAATAGCAATTCGATATTCCAGTGAACTCTATCAAAGTTCATAGAGCTTCTCATCTATTCATGACACCCTCCTGAACATCACAGGTGAGCATCAGAGCACTGACCTGCTCTGGTAGCACACTATAAAAATAATCATGAACAGCTTGAAGCTTCCCCTTTGTTGAACTCCCAAACAATAAGGTGATACTAAGTCAGTGTACCACAAAATAATGACAAGAAAACACTTCTTTTTTTATTGAGTTCTATCCTAACAGGCTGTACAAAATAACATACAGCTCCATCGGTGTAGTCTGATAAATGAATATTATGCACTGGCCCTTTTAATGAATCACTGAAAAAGACTCACAAACTACTCTTTCATGAAGCATTCACAAGTATATAATTTTAAAATAACTTTACACATTGTTATATTTTTGGTTGTGATGATTACTACTATCTGCTAAATAGTCATTGTTGCTAATTTTAAAAATTAATATTTTTCTGTAGTTTTACCAAGGTTCCTTTATAATTTAAAGCATTAACTGACTGAATTTCTCTTACATGTAAGAACTGAATGAGGAAATTTGTATTGATACCCTAGTAAGGATATGATTAGTTTTGTGTAAGAAAATGTTTATTTAAACTTTGTGTAAAACATTGATGTATACATACAGATTGCATGTTGCAATTTGTCTCGTTGCATTGTAGGAAAATAGTCTGTGCATGAGCACCATCGTAGGTTTATGTAGCCAATTTTGAGACAATACCTGGTAACATCATCTTCCCCCACCGTGGTCTTTGGGGTTGGGGAGTAGCGTCCAGAATGCACAGGGGGCAACGGCTGGCTCAGATAACTTGGGGGGCTGATATGGTTTTCCATGTGTTGGGAATAGGCTGGGAAAGAGGAAAACGGGTTCAAACATTAATACATGTCACTGAAACAAGTCTGTAACGTCTTGATCGGCATCGCCCTAGAATCTTGCACCAAATAGTTCCTGGATCTCAAAGAAGCTTACCTAATCCTCCAATATTGCACAACTATATGCTATTCAGTAGTTTGCAAATAGACACGCTTTGTCAGTAAATGATACCTTTGGCTGAGCTTTTACCACCTGGGCCTCCACTGCAGCTCCGCTTACATAGCTATCCATGTGGGTGAAAAAGACCTGGAGGTCAGGGTGAAACTGAGCCTAAACTATCCTTATGTTACCTGTCTTTGTCTCTCTGTAAATGTCTCATTTGAAGCAGAGAGTTATCTGAGCTCATGATAAAATGCTAGTTGTAATGCCACCAGTGTGGAATGCATGCTTAAACATGATAAACGTTGCAATGGTGAGAGGCAGGGTAACAAAGCTCCCATCTACCCTATAGTGTCCACTTTATGAAAGACTGCTCTCTCCCGTGATGAGGTGTGACACCACTTTAGTGGGATGAGACCAGATATGTGCTCTCAGAGTCCAAGATTCAAGACCACAATGTCCTTAGAAAGAAAGGGACTTTTTTTCCCCTTAGAAATATAATACAATTAGGGCTGTCAATTTAACACGTTAATTTAGTTAGTTACGGAAAAAAACGCATTCAAATTATTAACGCAATTAATGCACCCGCCCGCCCCAGACCTATATAGGTCATCTGATATTTCATACAGTCGATGGTGACGAACATGATACAGGGCAACAACATCACAGCGTGATGGAGCCAATAGAATGCAGTTATATGCCCCTAAAACTCCCCTGTATGAGTTTTTAATTATATCAGCAGAACTATTTCCATCTCCGAGAAACACAGCAGTGTTTCTGAATTAATTTGCTTTTTGAACGAATCGGGGGAATTCATAAAGAGAGCCATTTACTTCAATCCTGAATGAATCAGCAGTTTGAACGAATCAAATAAATGAATGACTTACTCATTTAGACATTTACTGCCACCTACTGGCAGTTTTAGTTTCCTATTTAGAGCATTATTACATAAAAAAATAAAAATATATTCCATATTAAAAAAAAAAACATTAGTCCACCCAAAAATTTGTCATCATTTAATCACAGTCATGGACTCATGGTCATTGTAGCCTAAAAGTTTATGCGTAATAAATTCTTTGTTGAATCTAACATAATATTTCTTTCTAAAGCTACTTTTTAAATATCTATTTGATGCTTTTATCATTTAACACAACAATGACTTGAAATTATCTTTTGGGAGTAATTTTTCAGCCAAATTTGATGTGTGATTAATTTGCGATTAATTATTTGACACATTGTGTAATTAAATAGATTAATATAATTATTATATTATATTATATTATATTAGATTATATTATATTATATTATTAATATAATATAATATACAATTGCTGAAATAAAATGAGCACTAATTTACATATAATTCCCTGAATTATCTGGTTATCCATTGGTAAAGATCTAGGTAATTTCCCATGTTGTAAGTAAATATCTTTCTCCTAATGCAGTGGTTCCAACCTTTTTTACGCCAAGGCCCCCCTCCTCTCTGAATCAATACTGCAATACTGCACCCCACCCCTCCTTTTTTTTAAATTCACAAAAACATTTGTATTGTAGTGTTATTACTTTTCAACCCCATGTTATTATTTCTTTAAAGAAGAAACTTAAGAACTCTTTAAACCTTCAGAGTTCTTTTTTGCAAACATACTTTGCAGACATTCTTTACAACTTAAAAGTACTTACTCTGCTCGGTAATACAGTAACTTAAACAAATAAGCACAAGTTAACCTGCCATAGCAAACAAGACAACAGGGAGATACCAAAGGTCTGAATCTAAATACTGCAGATCCATTCAAAATTGTTAAACACATATAACACCAATGGTGATCCTCTCAAACTTCTCCAAAACACACACTTGTTCGGAGAGCATCCGTTATAAAACGCTCACAGTACATTAATTTTGGCAACTACGTGAATATATTGAACTGTGTTCATGCAGAAATACGATGTTAATAGCGATACTCGAATAACGGACTCGCGAATGCGTTATGTACAACTCCTGTATGTCACTGTAATCGTCTTTACCTTATTTACAATCGTCATCCATCAAAACCTTTTTAGCGACACTGGTTTTCTTTTTCCAACTGAGAGAGTAGTTTGCATATCCTATGTTCATGAAGCACCGCTCAGTCTGTATTTCACAGCAGCACAATGAGAAACGGCCTGGGCTGATCCAAAACAAAATACGTACGAGAGAGATGGTGCCTTGTTTTAAATGTATTTTTTAATTAATTTCATTTGTCTTTGTTGTTGTTTTAATGTAACATATTAATAATAAATTTATTGAATTATATTAATATATTTAAATTAATTTTAAGTTATCTCGCGGCCCCCCTGGAGGATCACTGAGGACCCCTAGTGGATCGCGGCACACAGGTTGAAAACCACTGTCCTGATGTATTGATGAGTAATATTGATATGTGATATTTGATGAGCAATATTGAACTAAATTGAGCTGAATAATGACACAATTGTCTTCTGGTTCTGCTCTATGGCCGAAATTGAATTTGGTGCATAATTGAAGCATTTCACAATAACACTGTTATTTTCCTGTTTATTACATTAATGTGAAGTTGCTTTGAAACAATCTGTATTGTATAAAGAGCTATCTAAATAAAAAATGTGAACTGATATAATCAGCTAGTCTTAAATATGAAATGTAATTCCAATTTGTTTTTCAAAACCCACGTTAAGGCATTTTATTCATCTATGTGTCTATCACAGATCTTATTCTATTGTTTGTCCTCTGATGTGAGCTCTCTGATGGTTGTGAGATGTATATTTGGGCCCAGTTGGCTGGGAGCAGCAGTGGCAGTAGCTTTCTCTCCTACAGTACTGCACCGTGGCATATAATAGAATGAGAGGCTTAGCTGCAGAAACCTCGCTTTACCCTCAGGCGAAGCAGGGCGGAACAGAGTGGCACGATAAAAAAAAAAAAAAGCACAACAGATGGTAAAATGCATGCTTTATGGCTCTTCATGGGGACAAAAATATAATCTACTAACACGAAGGTTCCCCCCTCTGCAACACACTAACCAGAAAAAGCAGATCAGTGTGCCCTAAAAGCACACTCAAAAAAGAAACGCGCTTACACACCATCTACGAGCTTTAAACAGTGTTATTTCCATTCTGAGTCAAGCTGCTGAATGATTGTGCACACTTAACAGAATTATTTTTCATTCATTAACTCAGACTCAGATTGGCTCTCTGAGGCCGGTGTGCCATCGTTCCACATGCTGCCCTCTCTGCATTAGGATATTGCTGCTTGGATTAGCAATACAGACTTGACCATGTGATCCCAGCCATGATTGAATTTGCTATTTGTCTTTCAAGTCAAGCAGAGCAAAGCATCCTTGTCTGCTGGCTCCACTATGATGTATGGATGAGTCTCAGGGATGTAAGTGTGGGTCTGAGGGAGTGAGTCTTTCTGTAGCTATATCATCCCTAGCTATCTTCCACAACCTAATGAGCTGCCTGCTTACCAGCTAACTGGTAAGAAACCTCTTAAGTGACTCATCTGGAACGTGCTACATAGGCAGCAACTCTTTTCAACCCTCAACACTTTTTGGCACTGAATGAAACACTGAATGTTCGTAGTTCATGCTGTGGTTGCCTCTCCAAAGGATACATGTAATATTGTTGCGATGCAATGGAAGTAGAATAAATAGACAAAAACAGACAGTAGGGATGTGGTTCTAACCAATAGTTGTTGCTTGGATGGAGGCACATCTTAATGCAAGCTTGGAGTCTATTGTAAGAAAGGGGCAGGGTTTAAGTGGACGAAATGATCAGAGATATCCAGTACACATCACCAGGAAAAAAGAAAAAGAAACATATACATGGATGATGCTCCCTTTTTAGAAAAGTTTGCATATTTTAAGGATATCAATGAATTTTGTATATTTTATGTATCAAATATGATACAACAGGCTTTTAAGGAACATTTATTTGTTCATCTCCCTTGCATTGCATCATGTTTTGCCCTCCACAATAAAAATTACAGAGCTTTCATCAAAAACTAAGCATTTAAATATCTTACAAAACATATTATTGGGAGATATAGAGTGACAAATGATATTTATATGCATTTTATGCAAGTAAAAAATTTTTTTTTTTAAAAACTGACTATATTATTCAATTATTTCAGGATTTACAGGGTTGATTGGTAATATTTTAGTACTATTTAGTAAGTTAGCATTTTTATAATATAACAAAAATAATTTAAAATATTACAGTAGCCTACTTTTGAAGAATACACAAAATGTATAAAGTAAACAAATGTTTCAAACAGTGCAAAAGAAACAAGAAGCAAAACTATAAAGTTCTATCAAGTCTTTAAGTATTTGGTGTTGATTGCTAAACACCATTGCAAACACAAAAATCTAAATGGCTACTTCAAAACATTGACTTTCTTTCTTTTCCTTGACAAGCGGTGTCAAAAACGTGAAGTAGCCTGCTGTGTTAAGAGGGGAAACCCTGGAAACCACTGTATTTACTGCTGTTCCATAAGCGCCCCTATAGTCAGAGAGTGAATTTACATTTTCACTCGTTCCGTGTTGCTCCTCGTTCACTTGTTTATAGAGTGTCTTTTATGCAGCATACAGGCAGTGTTGATAAATAGAAATGACTGATGGAAACAATGTCACTCAGAGCATGCACGCTTGTGTGTGTGTGTGTGCGTGTGTGAGAGAGAGCGAGAGAGAGAGAGAGAGAGAGAGAGAGAGAGATGCATGCATGTTTACAGCGGGAGCGGGCTTACGACTGTTGACTGACAGAGTGACAGATGCATTGCCGTAGTAACGTGTGCACGTAGCCTACTTCGAAATGGGCTTTGGCTGAAAGCACGTTGCAATGACATCACATGACACGTCTAGACCCAAAATCTGCAGGAAATCTGCTGCAATTTAGAAAAATTGCAAGCTCCTCCGAATATTGCGGAGTTTGCATGAATTTCCATTCAATTCTGCGATCACAGAATCGCAAAATCCTGGAGGGACTGGTTACAGCACCTTTAGGAAATATGGGCTCCGTCCGAAAACTTAAAAATATTGCTTTCGGAGGATGCATTCCAAGGTAGAAAAGCAACAAGACATGTCCGATTCCAAAGTTAGCTGTCTCGACATACCTTCATCTGATTGATTTTTGAAGGCAGCATAGATGTATCCTCTGCTGCCTTTGATATCCCACAATCCTGTGCTTTCCATTCTGTGACAGTTGAGCTAAAAAAATTAAGATGCCATCTGAAAGTTGCAGTTAGTGGTAAGTTTGTGTGTAAATTTAAGTTTTTGACCAACGTTTTCCACTTCTGATGTCATTTCTAGCGAGAAATTACTATTGTGGTAATGAAATATTTGCTTAGTTATCACCAAACTTGCTCTCTTTTGCTGTAGATCATTCATTAAACCATATAGCTGCCTCAGAAGTCTGTCTGAAATTAGTTTTGTGAGGCACCTTTGTGCGCAAATGCTGCCTACAAAGGTCACTGCCTGATAAGGCAGCGAGGCAACAAGTCAGCTGCCTAAGTTTTTGGACACAGCCAGCAAGGCAGCTTATAAGGTTCAGCAACAAGTGCCTGTATCTCTTCTTTAGATCTGCCATCATTTCCATGTGTTATGAAGGCACCAACATACCTTGGCTGCAGTATTCTGCATGTGATCCTCCTAATTAGGGTCAGGGACCTTTTCTCTTCTAGTGGTTTTGAACTGATTTCTAGACTTCATCTGTGTCTAATAGGTCACAAATTGTGACCGATATGGGGGTGGTTTTGTCTAATTGCCCCATACACAAGGGGGATCAGCGCTATGAACAGAGTTGTGCAGGCTTTGACTTTGAGACTGGAGTCATCCATCATATTGGGGTACATGGCAGACATCCTTTTTAAGGATTAAAAACGAGTGTGTCTAAAGAGAGTTGTGTGGGGCACATCAGAAGAGGTGGAGAGATCAAGAGCTTTTTATGACAAAGGCGTGTCTGATTTGGTGGTATGGTGTTGTGTCTGGAAGTGTGTTACTGTGTGTCTGGGGTCAACAGCCATTGGAAGGCTTAGCAGTGGAGAATAAGGGTGGTTGATTATGTAAATGTGCTGTGGGCACCCATGGGGTGAGTATAATAACTTTGAGGTAACTTTCATTCAACAGACTTTGGCTTACTGGAAAATTATTCTGTCCATCTTCAAAAGTCAAGATATTGTAGGTCAAACGCTGTAGTCCCCACTGAACTAAGTGCTTTGAAGCTAAAGTACAAAGCTAAAGTTCCTTTCACATGACTTGCGTCAGGCATGCATCTCTCAAAACAAGCATCCTGTGGTGCTTTGAGATCCACATGAACAGCACTGCAGATGAGGGCCGTTCACACAAGTGGCATTCTCATGCTCCATCAACGCAATTGTTTAATTGTCTATGAACACATGCGTCAGATGGACATCCTTGACCTGTCACCACTGGCCAGAGCCATTAAGATAAAAATACTTCCAATCAGATGAATCTGGAGTAAGAATAAGCATTTTGAGCAGGGCTTAAAAATTCGATCGTTTCACTCCGAGCAGAATCGGTATTTTAACGTTTCTGTTCCAGCGTTCCTTCTGTATTATTAACGTTCCGAAACCGGTTTAATCAGAAAAAAATAACGGTTAATAACGTTATTTTTTAACTTTTTTTTGTTTGCATGTAGCCTACTTAATAATAATAATAATAATAATAATAATAATAATAATAGTAATAATACGTACAGCATTTTATTTATTAAAAAACCGTCTTAGCCAATAGGCCTACAATTATCTTTATAACAAAATTCTGTCCTAATGTAAACCTATTAAACAAAAGAAAAAACAACGGTTTATAAATAGAAGTATTTTTCAAGATATTTTAAAATGTTTGTTGCATGGTTAAAAATACTGACGCTATTCCTGAGAGGAAAAAAGATAAGTCGCATATACGTCGCATTTTATTATTCATAAATTATGTAATTTATCGGTAGCTAAACAAAGTAAAATGTTTACAAATAGCCTAGCCTATATAGCTTTGTTTATAATGTTTGTAAACATAAATTATGAACAAAACTGCCCTATTTTATTTTACCACAAAACATCTAAAGTTAACAGTTGGCCTATTCAGGCTAAATAAACGTCAAGCCAAAACGAATAAAAAAAAAAATGATCTTTTCTTTTTTAATGCCATTCCAGCTTCTATTGCTATTCAAGACAAGAAACAGGTTTATTTATTAGAAATAAAACTAAATAGGATGTAAAACTAATTAATTTAAAGTGAATCTGAAGCCTACCTTTCTCATTCGGCACAAATCCAACTGTTTCCATTTTCGAGACGAATGCTAAACTATTTATGTAAACTTTATACTTCACTCGCAGTATTGACATCATCCTTCACATAACAGCACAGTCAGGTGGTGGTCACGGGTGGTAAACGGCAGATTGTAGGCCTATTGCAGAATTGAATTGAGCAGTGTAATGTTTTATATGTTTGGTTGATTGTATTTTATTTTAATATTTAACAGCTGCAATATCAAGTAAGCAATGCAAGAATTTGTGTGTGTGCGCGTGTGAGGCACAGGCGCAACCACTGGAATTTTTTTTCCTTCTAAGACAGTAGACTGTACTGCGTAATTTATGGTCATACAGGTAAAAGCAAGACATAATTCATACATTTACAAAAGACACTCAAATAACAAAAACAAGCAGAATGTCTGTTTCCTTTACTAGATCTTTGGAGTGCGCCACAATGAACCACTTTCGTTTTGTTAATAGACCTAATTATTTAAGTGAAATATTTTGTGTAGCCTATAGGCCTATTCCCTTTTATTTTAAATGTGTTATGTAGTCCTATAGTTTTATTCTGTTTTCTCTGTTCACAGAAGCGCTGCAGATGCATGATATGGCGTTGTGTGAACTCATGTTCTACATATCCTGCAATTTTCGCTGGTTTCAAAACGCACAACAAGCTGCAATATTATTTCACGTTCATTTTCACTTAAATGTAGGCCTAATGCTTGACAGTTGGTGACATATATCATCGGAAAAACTAACGCCAGGACATTGCCATTGTGACTTACCTAACCTATGATGACTTGACAGCTGAGCATGAGCGCGGGCATTTCACTCACATTGGATGCGTCAGCGTAACATTTGCATAGGCTCTACTATTTGAATTCGTGATTGGTCAAAATATTAAACAGAATGATAAAATAACGTTATTAACCGGTTAATGGCCATTTCAAATTAGCGTTTTTGTTCAGAATGATTAAATTTGATTTAGTTTCCGTTTCTGGTTACGTTCCGGTCAAAATTTCATTCGCTTCTGGTTTTAGTTTTTGTTCCTTGAACTGGTTCAGAGCCCTGTTTTAGAGTATTGAATTTATATTTTTAAAAGATGTGTCAAACAATGTCATGTATCTAGAAGATCGGGCCACCGGCCATCAGCTACATACTGATGCATCATGATTTTCCTGGTACTTGTTGTCTGGGCTTTGAAAGGTCAACAACAAATGGAGTCAAAGTTGAAACTGTTTAACTTTGGGTATTGCATTGCAATGCTTGACCCATTCACAACGCAGTGCCGAAGGTAATACTATAGCTTGACGTATTACACCGGGGAACATTGACATGAATCATGTTTTAAAGACCTTAAGGTTCATTTGTGTTCACCTTGGCTTTTCCATCACAAGAGACAAATCATGTTGACTGTAGGGATGGGTCACTACGATCAACAAGCGAATTAAGGCTTGAATACACTAGGTGACTTTTGCCCAGATTTTCAGTCTGAACACATTAACACTAGTTGCTAAAAGTCAGAGACAGTCTACAGATTTTCAGCAGTTGGAAACTGACAGACAAACTGCATATTGTATGATGGACACGGACTCAGATTTTTCAGCTTTAGACTATGATTCTATATTGATGAATATTTTGAGCTGATTTTAGAACACACATTGTTTTCATTTGTCATGCATCTCCTAGCAATGAGGTGCTTGTTTCTGTGAGTTTGTTGTGTTCGGAACAACTTTTTCCCTCTGTTAATATTTACAAAGTCTGCAAGTGTATGATGGCTGGAGTTTTAAAAACTGTTTAGAATTTAAAAGGTGTGTTGTGTATTACAGCCATGAGTGGTCCAACAACTGACTAGTCGATAAGTGATGCGACGTGTAGCCTAGTATGGTGTCCCATACTCGGAATTTGTGCTCTGCATTTCACCCATTCAAGTGCACACACAGCAGTGAGTATTGAACACACACAAACCGTTAACACACCAGGGGCAGTGGGCAGCCATTTTTGCTGCGGCGACCTGGGGAGCGAGAGTGGAAGAGAGTGGAAAAGAGCATTGTTTTTTCACTCCCCCCACCCCTGCCAGTACTGAGACTCGAATCCGTATTCCATATTGTGCTCTAGGTGTTAGACATGTTAAAAATAGTCATACAAAAAAAAAAAAAAGCATTTTAAAAGGTTACTTTGCGTTTATCTCAATGGTTCTCAATTTTTTTTGACTCATTGTCCAACACAATATTCAAAGACTCCATATATGCCAAGATATTTCCAGTATTTCTGCTGAAATTATGACATAGCTGTTTGTTTTAAAACTTGTTTTTACTGAATTAATTAACATGGTTTATTTTAATATATTAAAATAATTGATCAAGATTCATCAAAATCATTAGTGATCATTAATCAAGATCATTAGTGATTCCGGAAGTTATTGGTGCTTTTCCACTGCATGGTACGATTCGGTACGGCTCACTTTGGTTCACTTTTTGGTGCTTTTCCACTGCATGGGATGGCTTAAATAGTACTACCTCGGTTGAGGTTCTAAGCATGCCGTACCGATACTAAATGTGATGTGTAAACACTGCACACTGATTGGTCGGAGAGAATTGTCACTACCAGCGTCATTGGATTTGAAACACGAGACACCAAACCCACTAGTCAGTAACAGCCACCGCAGTATCATTTGTTTCTCGAAACAACTTGCTTTAAACGACCGTCACACGCAACTTGAAAAAAGAAATGGCTGTATCGTGGTCAGTAGACGAGGTGCAGACTCGCTGGTAGTCTATAATCCCACCCACTTTGAAGTGGTACTAAACTGCAGTGGAAAAGCAAACCGAAAGTAAATCAAGCCGTGCCGTACGTATTCCATAACTGTGTGTTCTTCAATAAAAACAATTTATATTGAGGAAAATAAAGAAATATGTTTTTAATTTTATTTTCATATCTGATATCATTCTATGGGCCAGATTTACTAAACAAGGCAAATTAGCATGCAAACCTTAGTAAATCACCTTACATGATTCATTTCAATACTCTCCTCCCATAAATTTTTTGTCTGAAAGAGAAACTCCTACAAATGCATATGCAATAAGATTAGCCACAAAAATAACCTGTCCAGGCCTATTCAGCGCTACATTTTCACTGCTTGTCTTTAGTAAATCCTGAAAGTGGTTTTTTAACGCCAAAAGAGGGTTTGCGCTGGCACAAGATGTTATTAAATCTGGCCCTATGTGTTTTTAGTTTATTATTAGAGATTACAGATTATTTAAATATAGTAAAAAAAAATATTAATTTAAATACTTTCAAGTCATCCTGCACCCCCCTTGGAAATTTGTTGAGGCCCCCTAGTGGGCCTTAGCCCCCGGTTGAGAACCACTGGTTTAGCTATTTACAAGAATGCAAGAATACAAGAATGTGCAAATTCCCCCAGAAAAAAACAACAACAACAAAAAAAAAAAATCCACTTGGGGTGAAATCAGCCTAATTAGGGCTTCCTTAAGATCAATTGGTTGATTAGACATTCAGGCAACCAACCAACTAGTCTATTTTGAACATACTGTATGTGCTTTGCACATCCCTAGTTGTATATTTTCTTAAAAAATACTTCCAAAGGCAGATCACAGCACTCAGCATTACTCTGAGTCATTAGTCTTATATTTAAGAGCAGGAAGACAAACGGAGGGGCATTGTGCAGTGGTGCCTTCACCTCCCCTACACTTAGGCAGAACGTAGGCTTTAATGGCTGCGGGGGCGGCACGTTCAGACAAGAGCAATCGATAGTAGTTTAGTCCTCTCCTCTGTGGCCTATTAGTGCTCCTGCTGGCAGAGCTATGAACAGAGCACAGATCAATACCCTCACTGCCGGGCATGGGCCTCACACACCGCAACAGTCTGGTCTGTACAAGTATGACACTTTATCCCACCCCAACCATCACCACATTTCACAGCTTTTACAAATGTTTCCGTCGAGGCTGTACGTGCAGTGAAGAATGAGAGATGTTTTGAGGGAGATTGTGAAATGTATTAATGGATAACATAACTTTTTACCATAACTTTTTAAAAGTTACCTACCTCATTCTATTAGTAGATATTGTAGACTTTGCAACATAAGGTGCTTCAAATATTTGCCTACCTAACAACTCCTTCACTGTATTTACCACTAATTCATACGATAAGAATATAAACTGTGACTTTTTTGATTTTAGTCAGGTCATTTTATAGTGGAACTCACAGTTGGTGATGTCAGGAGGAGCAAAACTGTCATTCATGAAGACACTATTGGGTTTAGCCACTTTCAAGTAGACCACGTCTGGGGTATTTTTCAAGGCAGTCACGGCATGCTCATGGGTAACCTCCTCCAGGCAGGAGCTATTCACCTAAGACCACCAAAACACACACAAACACAGTTTGTGACTTTAGTCTATTTAACAAGCACAAGGTCAACAATAGGCAATATACTTTTTCCTTACAGCAAGAAGTTTGTCTCCTATCTGCAACCTCCCGTCTTTGTGTGCGGCTCCACCTTCAATAATCTTAGTGACGTAGATGCTATTGTCCCCTGGGATGTGCTGATTCCCAACACCCCCTGCTATACTGAAACCAAGACCTGGGATAAACAAAGATACAAAAAAAAAAAAAAAAAAAGGTTAAAGGGTTAGTTCACCCAAAAATGAAAATAATGTCATTTATTACTCACCCTCATGCTGTTCCACACCCGTAAGACCTTCGTTAATCTTCGGAACACAAATTAAGATATTTTTGTTGAAATCCGATGGCTCAGTGAGGCCTCCATAGCCAGCAACAACATTTCCTCTCTCAAGATCCATTAATGTACTAAAAACATATTTAAATCAGTTCACGTGAGTACAGTGGCTCAATATTAATATTATGAAGTGACGAGAATATTTTTGGTGCGCCAAAAAAAACCAAAATAACGACTTATATAGTGATGGCCGATTTCAAAACACTGCTTCATGAAGCTTCGGAGCATTATGAATCAGCGTATCGAATCATGATTCGGATCGCGTGTCAAACCGCCAAACTGCTGAAATCACGTGACTTTGGAGCTCCGAACCGCCGATTCAACACGCTGATTCATAATGCTCCGAAGCTTCCTGATGCAGTGTTTTGAAATCGGCCATCACTATATAAGTCGTTATTTTGTTTTTTTTTGGCGCACCAAAAATATTCTCGTCGCTTTATAATATTAATATTGAACCACTGTAATCACATGAACTGATTTAAATATGTTTTTAGTACATTAATGGATCTTTAGAGAGGAAATGTCATTGCTGGCTATGGAGGCCTCACTGAGCCATCGGATTTAATCAAAAATATCTTAATTTGTGTTCCGAAGATTAACGAAGAAACACCATGAGGGTGAGTAATAAATTACATTATTTTCATTTTTGGGTGAACTAACCCTTTAACTGATGGTGACAGCAACATTTATATTTAGCTCTAATACATTTGACACTATACCCAAAACGTGCAAAAATCATCCAGACAACATGAGAAAAGAGCTATTAATAGTAGTTAAATAATCATCAACAATATCTGTCATAATGAACATTCTCTCACTCTCTCTCTCACATACACACACACACACACACGAAACATAATCATAATGAAACATACAGTAATCTTTAAATTTGAATGCACAAAAAATATTAGTTAAATTTCTGCATAAATTATACAACAAACTGTCTAAAGCCATGGGAAGGGAATATTTCCATAGCAACAGCAGCTTAAAGTCTTTGCAGTGTTGTGGAAATGTCATGGCTGGCCTTAAAATAGCCCCATTGTGTGTGTATGTGTGTGTATATATATATATATATATATATATATATATATATATATATACACACACACACACACGCATTTTTTCCAAGAGGGGACATTGTCTATGGTTAAAATTGTCTAGTTAAAGCGTGACTTGAAAAAAGTACACTCTTAACTCTGATCGGATATTGACCCCAAGAAATTATTTAGCAGCACTCTTAAAGCACTTTAGCAGTATAAACATTGTCACTCTGTGACATTATCAGAATGCTATTTGAGCATCCAGACAAGCCAGACACAGCAACTCTGATCAACCAATGGTTGGGTGGGACTATCTTATTGAGTAAACAAAGCTGTTTAGTGCCGCTAGTAATGCAGAAATTACTAATGTTTTACACTGATTTCTTTGGACGCTGCATTACTTCTTGCTGAGGGTTGCTTTGTTAAGCTGTTTTTGAATACGAAGTCTCCAGATGTACAATGTGTTATATATATATACACACACACACATTTTTTCCAAGAGGGGACGCTGTCTCTAGTCTCTAGTTAAAGCGTGACTTGAAAAATAGTACACTCTT
The DNA here is from genome assembly GCF_019924925.1 of Ctenopharyngodon idella. Classification (NCBI taxonomy): domain Eukaryota; kingdom Metazoa; phylum Chordata; class Actinopteri; order Cypriniformes; family Xenocyprididae; genus Ctenopharyngodon; species Ctenopharyngodon idella. The sequence goes on from NC_067221.1 coordinate 24,392,682, forward strand.
AACTCTGATCGGATATTGACCCCAAGAAATGATTTAGCAGCACTCTTCCTTCCTCAGTGTAATGCTGGGAAGGATTAGAGGTTTAGATGAAGAACAAAGAATAAACACCTAGAAAATGCCACATTTGGTTGGCTGAAACTGAAATTCTGTTCTGTTGTATGCTATGTATCCTTTTTAAAAGAGCAAGAGTCACAATTATACATAACAATCAACTATTAACTTATAATAAACTTTATACATTTTAGAAAACAATTTAGAAAATTAGAGCCTATTCAAGTCAATTGTGAAGTTTTAAGACTTGCAACATGGTGCACATTAATTCTGAGCAATATTTTTTCACTGTTGATTGGCAAGATGTTTTGTATGCAGTGTAAATTTCATTCCAGTATAATTACAGGTTCTTCATGCTATCCGTAACCCTGCATTAGCCTAATTTTTAACCTTGTGATGTGGTTGCTTCTAACCCTGGGTTAAGCATTGTTTCCCACATTTATAACATCTGAAACTATGTGGTGCCACAATTTTCTGAGTACAGTAGAATGAAATAATATTAATAAAAAAAACTCTTTATTCAGTTGCAGAAATGTTTATGTGATTTTTTTCCTCTGAAAGTAAACATCAAACAGTGATGGAAAACATGCTAACTAGATGGATGAAGAGACTCAAACACGAAGAGGTTGCGAGCTCCTCACGTTGCACTTGTCCAATCAATGTTATTAACCTCATACATACACAAATAAGCACTGACCTAGTTTAACAGTGTAATATAGAGAATCCCAAAGATTACCCACTGACTACCCAAGATTACCCACTTACATTCAAAACTGACCTAACATGTAAAATGGGTAAGACCTTTAATATCCCAGGTACACTGTTAAATGTCTAAACTAAGATGCACCTATCAACAAGCACTAATGAGGTGTTGGTTGGTGTTACTGTACCTTTGGGTCCTTTGATGAGCTTGATCTCCATGACTTTCTCTGATGCTGACTTTCTCCTCCTGACATACAGTCTGACCAGTGACCCTGCCTCCTTCAACGCCTCCACAGCCTTACTGTGGGTCACGTCCCTGACATCAACTTCGTTCACTCGCAGAATCACATCATTCACCCTGATTGAAATAAAGTACAGGTCAAACACATGCATAAGTAACAATGAGGTGTGTGGACATCCCCATCCCATTTAAATTCTTGCATTATTCAACTGTCAAGAATCATCAAGTGTCCTGATACTGAGGGTGTTACATTTTTTGTAACTCTGTTGACAAAAAGTTACCTTCTGTGTTGTTTCTCAAGTACAACTAACAGAACCAAAGGCAAAATTGTCCATCAACAGCAAACTCTAGAGTTGAAGTTTGTAACTTCTCCTATATGACTTTTTTTTCTCTATCATTTCAAATGTATCATTTTGCTCCAGAATACATTGATTTATCAACTGGGATCATATGTGTTCATTTTGTGTGGTTTTTGAGGCGTCAACATTTGGGTTACGATCCCATTGCATTATATGGGCTCACAGAGTTGGATTATTTTTCTAAAAATCTGTGCTCCACTAAAAATGGAAGGTCATTTAAAATTTGGCATGGCATGAGGGTGAGTAAATGACGAAAGAATTTTCATTAAACAAAGCTGTTAAGCGCCGCTAGTAATGCAGGAATTACTAATGTTTTACACTGATTTCTTGCTGAGGGTCGCTTTGTTAAGCTGTTTTTGAATACGAAGTGTCCAGGTGTACAATGTTCTATCTTTTGAATGTTGTCTGCTCGGTCAGTGCGCATGCAAATTGAACTGGTGGCATAAATGCAGAACTTCAACACAGCATCTTCACACAAGAATAGAGTATAGAAACTTTGAGCGCTGAGTACAATTCAATTCTAGGTGAGAGCTCTAACTGGGCATGAAAAATTACAAGCTATAAAAGTCAGTTATCAAGTCCATCAAAACAAACTAAAGTTATACAATTATACATCACACTGTCTGTAAGTATCTCAAAGCCTTTATGACATACAGTACATTCATTAACTCTCTCTTTCACACAATTAAATTTACAAAACAAGCAAGCAGTCAGTGGCATGGCTGGCTCTTTAAACTCTCTCTGTGTGTGTTGAGCTGTCTATGTGATGCTGTCAGGACCTCAGTAGCGCTGTTTTAATGAGCCTCTGACAGCAGGGAGACACTGGAGGGCTCTATAGCTTAGTAACACTACTCCAAACCAGGACAAATCCAGGAAGATATATATTACAATGCTCAATGGTCAATACAATACAATCTCATATCGAAATACATATCGAATTGATTTTAACAGACTTTTAAAAAAAGTTTTTTTTTTTTTCCTGAAGACTGTATTCATGTACATCCAAGTATCTAGACACTTAAGTCACATTTAGAACATTTCTATTCAAAAATATTGTTATAAGGAATGTGTGGTCACCTGTCCCTGATCAAACGCTTGTCTTAGATACCATCTACGTAAGACACAATACAACAGAATAGAACAATATGAAGAATTTAAAATTGTAACTATTTTAACTACATTTAGCACTTGTGACACATTGTTAAAAAAACTGTTGCGTCATTGACCACATGGGATTTTCAAAGTAATGTTTTGTTTAACTGTTTAGAGTATGAACTAAGTGTGTAACAATACATTGATATAGATCGATGCATCGATTAAATGTCTAACGATACAATGTATCGATGCAACATGTAAAAAATCAATACCATTTATACATTTAAGAGGTACCTTTGTTTTCACACTCTCTACATTTTTACGCAATGTCAGTATGCATTACCGCCAAGGCATGCATTCTCGTTTAAACTATCTTTTAGAACTTGTGAAAGACGCTCAGGACAATTGATCGAGACGTCACTGTCCCAATAGGACCAGTGCCGAATCTTCACTAAAGTTTATCAGTTGCTCGTGTTTAAAGCTTTGCAGAAATAACACAAAAGAGCAGCGTGCACACACAGAATGCCCCATCGCAGCGCACAAATACACCACTGAATTGAGTCTTCTTTTACTTATGTTTGTGCTTCAATAGATAAAAGGTCTATGGTTTTGCATAAAAGGACTTCATCTTGCTAGAGTTTATTGCTGTTTCTAAATCATGTTACTTTCTACTGGGTGTCTGTTAGATCACAACACTGGAGCAGAGAGCGCTATGAATTGTTCTTCACATGCTCAGTAAGTGAATTTTAAAACTTAAAAGAAAAGAAAAGGCTCAATAAACTGTTGCATAGATCTGTTGCATAATTTATAATATATATACTTTTATAATATAATACTTTTGCGCAATGAAAGAATATTAATAGCCTATCTTGTTCTGTCATATCTATCATATGTTGTTGCCTCATTAAAAAGCTGTGATATACATTTAACAGAAATGTATTTTAATTTTATAGTATCTTTGTATAGATATATTTACTTGTTTTTCAGTAGATTTTTGACACTGCACATTTTTAGCACAGAAGTCTTAAATGCTTTCTTAACTGTTGTCATGTTATAAGCTGTCATCAGATTACTGAATTTTTTATTTATGGATGTCCCAATCAGGGTGCAGGATATTAAATTTTCAAATAAATGTTTGTGTTATATATTTTGGTTGCATTTGTGAGTTAATAAAAATGTAACTGGTTGTGTAAAATTGGCACATAATATCATAATATCGTTATATTGATTGATATACCCCTGAATCGTATCGCAAAATTTTTTGAGGTATCAGAAAATATCGTATTGCTGGCTATATCATATCATATCATATGAACAGCAACAGGAAGAGACCAGAAAACATGTGAGAACCATAGTGTTTTTTTGAGAACCGTAGCCTTACCGCAATCTCCCGTCCTGAGCGGCAGCGCCCCCTGGGATGACTTTGGTGATGAAAATGCTGGGATCTTCACCAATGTGAGGGTTATCCGTGCCACCAGCGATACTGAAGCCCAGGCCTGAATTCCCCTATACAGCAGAGAAGAAACAAAGTTAGATTCTGGAGGAACATCAATTAAAACATCAATCTATGCTTTGGTCAGCGACTATAGGAACATAATGCCGGCTAAATTCAACTGGCAATGTAATATGCAAAATGTTTTTGAAATTACATTTAATGTGCAAAATTTAGGCCAAAATGGAAATTCAAACATATGAATTCAATGCATTGGACAATGTGTCATTTGATTTATTTAGGCTATTATTATCTTCATTCCATAACTTGATAAAAGCAATCAAGGAATCAAAAATAATGCACCATATTTTTGGGGGATATTTTTAATCTACACTAAATGTGTATTAGTAGGGTTTGCTTAAAACCTTGCTTGAAGACGCTGGCACACTGAAGAGATTGATTAGTTGTTGCAGCCCTAGACAGGGAAATAGCTCTTACCACAGTTAAAGTCAACCCACAACAATGCACGAACCAGCATTTGTTATAGTACTAATACAACAGTAATTATTTCTTTGCCTTTTACAGTGATACTCACAACATGTTTAGATGAAGGCTCTAATAATGTGGAATTTTAGGCAACACACTAACAACTATAAGCCAACATGCAAGACAAAGAGCAAGAAGAAACGATGCCCAGACAAAAAAAAAAAAAAAAAAAAACACCTCCAGAGCTCAGTTGTGGATTGCAACGACAAGTTATTCCGTTATTGCGATTAAGAAGCAGGCTTTAAGTTGAGCTGACAACAGCTTGTGGAGGAGCATTGTTTATTTATGCAGAGTTAATAAATGTGCACTACAGAGCAGTGCTGAATTGGGTCACAAAAAAGCTCACGAGAAGGGGGGGAGGTGGGCCTTAGGCAGAGTCGGGGATTAAGTCTTAACTGTGAAAGGCAAGATGGTGTTCTTTTTTCCTCCCTGGTAACTCTGCAGAGAGTGAGTTGGTTAGTTGGGAGTGTTTCTTATGCTTTTTCAAGCGCTGATGGCTCTGACTGCATTATAATTGACGGACTTTGAGCTGTTAAATGGAGTCACTGCAGAGGAGTATTTAAAGCTTTGGCTGTGTATCCGCTTGTACTTTAGGAATGGCTGCGGGAGAAGGACACAGTAACCTGAGTCAGTGCTACACAAGCTGTTCAGGGGGGAAATAACGGAGCGAGATCTGTGATACAATTCTAAAAGGATTCATCTGGACACTGCTCAGCTCTAATCTACAGTTTGTTGTGCAAATTGTTATCCGTCAATGCTAAATCAAAACCAACCACATTTACTTTACAGGATTACTGTGAATTACTTTTTGGTGCATGTTATTTCAAAGAAAAAAAAATCTGTCTGTCTTTGTTATATTTATGAATCACTTTGTTATATTTATGAATCACTTTTCATGATTCAATCAATTTCCAATGGATAAATTAAATAATGGATAAAAAGTCCTGGCCTTTATTTACTCATTGAATATCCTGTTCCACTTGGAGAAACATCAAATTATGACAGTAAAATGGATAGTGAGTTCTGTTCCCAAACATACCTGCAGATTATTTTATACAAAGTACTATGTCTTCACACTGGGCAAGTACTCTGGTTGTACTTACTCTGCACTGCAGGGTCACTCTTACTTGTATCCAAGGTAAATCATCACCATTAACCAAGTTTCCATCCGGTTTTTGCAATGTTTTGTTATCAACCAAGCAAATATATGCAAAAAAATATTTGCAAAATTTGCCATCTCGAGGCTGTTTCCATCCAGTTGGCCTTTTACAAATAAAATGGTGTGCGTGATGATGTCATCCCTAAAAAACTGAATTTTTTCAAAAATTCAAAAATTGCAAGTTTTCTTTTCTCTAAAAAAATCTGCCCTTGAGACGCTTCTGCGTATATCGCAAATTCGTAGCTATCTTTTGCATCCCAAATATTTGTAAAATGTACAGAGTGATGAGACAATTAAAATCCGCCAGTACTGCTTATGTTCACTTATAGGATTAATGTTATTAAATAGTAAATATAAGACGGTGGTGCAGTGGAGCAGCTCATCTGACTTTATTTGACGAAGCACAGGTTTGGACACAGAGCAGCTCATTTTCCCTGTATGCAAAAATGTTTAGGGTCCTTAAAAAGACAGGTACACTAAAATATTCAGTCTTTGAGTCTATTCAGCCTAAAATTGTAATAATCTTTAACACCTTGAACAGTCGAACCAGTCACGGTTTGACGTGGCCGGGAACGCATTCAAAGCATAAGAGTTATTCGTTCTGATTTCAGCGTTCAATAACATCAAACCGATCAAAAACATAGAATCGCTGTTAATTTTTCTTTTCAGAGACAGATGCAGTTATGACCTAAAACATTTTATTTATGTATGTATAACCTATTTTTTTTTTTTTTTTTTAATCGTCTGCATTAGCTAAACTGAGGCTTATTGCCACATAACATTTCTAAAATTGTATTAGAGCTTTTGGAGTCAACTACTTTATGTTCCTTATTTCCTTAATTTATCTAAGATACAATTCTATAGGGCTATTAATAAATTGCACTTATAAAATTATTTAATTTACAAGTGTCATGTTTGTGATTTTCATTTGTCATGTAGCATAGAACAGCTTCTAATCAATAAATCGAAACAGACTCACAATTTTATGACAGTAGGCCTACTTTTATTTATTAAGATACAGAAGTAACATTTCTGTATTTTATTTTACCTTTTTTGTCAGTGTTGAAAACTCCAACAGTCTTCCTTAATTTGACAGACTTATTTTTGTCAAGCTGCAGAGACACTATTTTCCTCAACCTTATGATGCACCTTTGAACTATAGGGAAGCGGTGCTTTAATAGGAGCAACACCACGAACACGGACACTGTGTATAGGCTAATAATGTCATTTATTTGCGTTAAAGCCCTTTTTCTCGACAAAAAGTGTTTCCAAACCAATTTTTGCGACATTTGAAGTATCGACAGAATTTATGTGCTAAAGATAAATGGAAAAAGATTGTGTCAATATTTGAGAAATGGCATTTCCATCAGCTATATCGCTAAACATCTTGAAGCGATAAACCTTTTTTCCAGCAAAAAAAATCCTTGGATGGAAACCTGGCTATTGTCAGCCCTAATGATGTCATCATCAGCTAAAACGCATATGCAGGTTACTTTATTTCCTGAACAAGTGTGGAACCAAGTCCAAGTTGCTTTCCCATTCATGTGAATCGTGCCACAGTTCCACCTCAGACCACCTCCTACAGGTAGTCTGGGGTTCTGTACCCCAGTGCACTCCTGCCATGACAGCTTTCACATTACCAATTTTTCATGCAAACCATGCTCTGTTTTGAACTAAACTGCCAGTGTGAAAGCCCCCTTGGTGGCCTGTAGTAACTACTGTATGGTGACACCAGAGAACAAAAGCAAGAAAAGCAGTATTAGTCAGTCCACTCACCCTTTCCAGTGTAATCTCCTCATACTCAAAGTCAGCCTCGGTACCGTTAACCTGTAAACAAAACATGTCAGAGACTCTTAATATATTTCAATACTCAACAATTCATTATCTTTTACAGGAGAACAGCATTCATTTCATGGATTGTTTAGTAGACTGATGCATGTTGGGTATATAGAGAAGCATTCAGGAAAATAAAACAAATGCAAACAGACCAAGTAAACCTTCTTTCTTTCTTTCTTTCTTTCTTTCTTTCCTTCCTTTCTTTCTTTCATCAGTTTTGGTTATGGAGACAGCCTGGTGATGAACACTTTTTGGAAAATACATTTGTAACTAGGAATTCAATATAAATTTCCTTGTTATGGCCGAAAACTGATAAACAAGCAGATAATAAAATTCTATACTATTTTGTCTAAATGGATTAAAAATAAATCTAATAACTATAATCAGTCATTTTAAATAAAGTGAATTTAAGCATTACAACAATATAATGCACAGCAAGAAAAAAATAACTAAGATTATAAAAGCATTAATGGCATAGATATAAACTAAATGTTAAAATAAAGGGAAATGAACATGCACAATTATATATCTAGTATCTGCCAATACATATGCAGTATTTTTTTTTATGTATATACAGTCACACAAAATTTTAATGATGGTTACGGGAGGAACCCTTGTGTGTCACCAGAGATGGACAGTATTTTAATGTATTTAAAATACATATTTAATTACTTTTGAGTATTTTGTCATTTGTATTTTCCTTAACAAAGAAAAAATCAAATGTAATTTGTAATTAAATACTTTGAGAGAAAGTATTTTGTATTTAAAATACTAAAAATACATTCAAATATCTTATTTATTCTCGCATACAATAACTTTCATCACCAAGCTTAAAGGTAGGGTAGGTCATTTTCGGAGAGGCTAGCAATAGCGATCTAGCTTTGAAAGCATAAGATCCCACCCTCCCTTCAAAGCGCCTCCAAAGCCACGCCTCCTTCAGAACAAATGAACGCGCACAGCACAGAGCAAAAGCATCACGAGAGACGGCGTTAAATTACCTCATGTCTCAAAGCACATAATATTACAATAATAATGAACATAAACAACTTAAAGAGCTCTGACCTGTATCACCTGACTGCTGCAGATTCATTTTGGCATTGGTAGTGTTGCCACTGAAATGCATAAATTCGAGTCACGGACTGCTCCTAGTATAACGTCACGGGTTGCCATCTCTTAATTATGGTAGTTATAGCGTGAGCACAGCATAAGATCATTGTTTTAGTTCAGGAGGAACTGTAACGGTGCACTCACATGGGGAGTTGGCGTCAACGCTTGATGGAGGGCATCTGAAACTTGGTGCTGACGCAGCCATCATAGTGACAACAGCGAATCACATTACTTTCCGGTGTAGCATGAGTGCAATTGGCTAGCGTCTGCACTAGGGTATTTGCATAAGGTGATCTGATTGGCTGATGTTTGCGTTGGCGCTTGAAAAGCTACGAAATTTTTAACTTCTGCCACAAGCAACGCGAGTGAAGCGACCCACAATTCAGTTCGGCAAAGTATGACCAAGGTCCAATGAGCATCGCCATTGAACCTTGGAGCAGTGGTTGAAGGTTACATTGTCTGATAAGTCCCGTTTTCTTCTACATCACGTCGACGGCCATGTACGAGCGCACCGTTTACATGGGGAAGAAATGGCACCAGGATGCACTGTGGGATGACGGCAAACCAGTGGAGGAGTGTGATGCTCTGGGCAATGTTCTGCAGGGAATCCCTGGGTCCGGCCATTCATGTGGACATATATTTGACACGTGCCAACTACCTAAATACTGTTGCAGACCAGGTACACCCCTTCATGATGACAATGGTGATCCCTGGTGGAAGTGGCCTTTTAGTATAATAATGCACCATGCCACACTGCACACATTGTGTACAGGAATGGTTTAAGGAACATGATGAAGAGTTCAATGTGCTCTGGCCTCCAAATTCCCCAGAGATCAATCCAATTGAGCATCTGTGGGATGTGCTGGAACAACAAGTTTGATCCACTGTGCTCCACCTCGCAACCTACAGTACTTGAAGGATCTGCTGCTAACGTCTTGGTGCCAGATACCACAGGACACCTTCAGGGGTCTTGTAGAGTCCATGCCTTGGCAGATCGGCACTGTTTTGGGAGCATGCAGAGGACCAACAGCATATTAGCCAGGTGGTCCTAAAGTTTTGGCTCATCGGTGCACACTTTTTTTGTAACTTCTGTGAAATCTCATTAACCAATGAATAAAGTATTCCACAAAAACTGTCATGTTCTGCTCATGTTCTGTGCAGGAATACATGAGTAATGATACCTACAAATCACCTGTGTGCAAGTGTAAAAATTGACCAATAGGTATGTATTGATTTAACATCAGTAGGTCAGTGGCTGAACGAGTTTATGATTATGGTTGAAAATGCAAATGTGTGTATATATCTTTGTAAGTGTGTGTGACTGATAAGCCCACTGAGGCAGAGAGCCATTAAATGAAATCAGTGACATGGTCGGCTAACATCAGGCAATGAAACATAAGAATAAACCCATTACACTGCCCCTTCAAAAGCTGATTTTAAGCAGCTGAGACCCTTACACACAAGCACAAGCAAACACGGCTAAAAGTCTGCATGTGGTCCATCAGAATGCAGGAACAGCTGACGATATTAACCCTGATGAGATTTGTTTAGTGCAAATCAGTTAAGTCTGACATTACACATCACAATTTCCAGGTCCAAACGCTCCTTCAGATCCCAAAAGCAACTAACGGTGCTAATATACACTCACGTGTGCTGTAGTACTACGCGATTCATTATTTCTGAATCGTTAAAATTTTGGTGCCCAGGACACTGTGAGCTTGGAGACTGTTGTGTACACTGCAAGTTCTTAAATGCTATAAATGAATAGTGCTCATAAATGGATGTTCATGTCTGTTTTTAGAAACAAATTAGAACAAATCTTCTGAGCTCTCTGCTTTAAGATTCTCTTTTGACGTATATTTAAACCTCATGACACTTAAATGACAAAGATGACCCTTAAACCACAGTGCCTATCCAATATGTGACTGCAGTCAAAGCAATTTTCCAGAAGAACTCAGCTTTGATTATGTAATGCATAGAGGGATTGGGCCTACGTATTCATTAGCACTGAAGCCAGCTGCGTCTGGTTTGGTCTCAGCACCATAGACAGTGCCACACTGACAAAGCCCTGAACATTAAGCTAATGAGCAAGGACATAAAATTCCATTCATTGATTTCCCTTTATTTGTGATTAGCAGTTTTCTAGATTTTATATTTATATTGAGTGTATTTAGTGTTTATAATCAGGGACTAAACTGTTTGCACAATATACACCTTTTGGTTTAGCAGATGTAAACTTTACACAACTATACAGTAAAATACTGAGCACCAAATCAGCATATTTGAACGGTTTCTGAAAAACCATGTGACACTGATGACTGGAGTAATGGCTCCTGAAAATTCAGCTTTGCAATCACAGGAATAAATTAGACTTTAAAATATACTGAAATGTATTATTTTAAATTCTTATCAATTTTCACAATGATACAATTTTTACTGTATGTTTGATCAAATAAATGCAGCCATGGTGAACATTAGGGATGTGAGGGTGAGGAAATTTTCCCACCAGATAATCAACGCATGACAACACTGGTAATACCGCTATCACCGGGTTAGGTTGGGCTGGGAGTGGACGTTGGAATTATTCTCTCTATTCTATCCGAATTAGTGGCAATTAGAGGGCGGCAATTGCTTGAATGGTGGTGGTTCATTAATGAAAAACACAACACCAAAACAGTACACTGACAAACTCGCTTATATTAAACATAGAAGTTTTATTAACAAAACAAATAAGACAGATTTATTAACAAAACGAATAAGCACGGCATACACCATGCTGACCTGTACGTGTTCAGTTTTTAATTTGTGTCTGTTCTTTAACTGAACGAAATGATTTTATTAATAAAATGGAGGTGGGAGGCGGTGCCACGGTGGGCAAGTGATGTAATCGGTGTGTGGCTGAACACCGTGTAACACTGGTAACACAGATAACACAGACTATCGCAACAAGCCTACTGAACACCGTATAACACCGGTAACACAGACTATTGCAGCAAGCCTAATGAGCATAAGACCTCTTTTTTTTTTTTTTTTTAATCTTACCGACCCCAAACTTTTGAACAGTAGTGCACATATGTTACTTTGAATTTGCCATTTAATTTATGACTAGGTGTGTAGATTCCTTTTGGCAGCTAGTAAATCTTCAAGTCTTCACATTATCTGACCAAATTCAATAAATGATAGAGACATTAGCCTGATTTAATTCTCATTTCACCTGAGCCACAGCAACACCACCTACATAATGTAGTTTCCTCTAAACAAGCCTACCTGAAAACATTATTCTAACCCCACTTGCCTTCACAACATAATTTCCACATGGTGTCAATTATGGTCCCTGATCACATAAGACAAAACGGCAGCGAGTCCCGTGAGGTTATTTACACTACCCAGATCCTGCGGCACTGCTGATACAGCAGAAAGCCTGAAGTGGAGGTTGAATGTGTGGTGCTTGATGAGAAAAACAGACGTAGTGGCCCTGAGTGGCACAATCAAGACTACTGACCTCACTACTCCACAGGAAGACTCAAGGGAAATAAAGCGGAAAGCAAACCCAAGAGATGTCAGTGCTGAATGAACACCACACTTGACTAATGGGCTTCAGAAATAATATTCCAAACTCTATGCTAACATGACATCGAAGGTCCAGAGCCACCCTGGTACTTGACTCAAAGTCAGTGACTTAAAACAGAAACCAGTAATAGCACATAGTCCGATAAATAAAGCATGACTGTAGAAAATAATATATCTTGTCAACGTGAGTTTAAGATATTGACTCCCTTAATGCACATTTACAGTAATTTCCACACTTATAGTACATCAGACATTATTGTTTTCATAATTTTTCATCAAAATAACTTGCTCCGACTCTGAAGTGTCTTTCTGCTGATGTCACCTAGGCTGCATGAGCTATTGGATAATGTAATGCAATAGCCAAATTGCTATGCTGTCAGAAATAGTGTATATTTTTGCAGAAAAATATGCTAAATTTATACCTTTAGGGGCACAACAGGTTGTCACTGGGGCACTACCTTTAAAGGAGCACCTTTGTACCTTATTTATGCCTAAAGGGGTATATTAGTACCTTGGAGTAGTAATATGAGGTACTACTATAAAGTTAGCTACTACTATAAGTTGTTTTTAATTCTAATAATGAACATTTTAGGTGTAAATGAGGTACAAAGATGCCCACTTGAGGGTACTGAGCCAATGACAAGCTATTGCATCCCTACAGGTAGAATTTTTGCAAATTTTTTTTAAGAGTATATTTAGGCATTACATTCCAGTTTTAATATTGGTGCAGAATGCCCATTCAATCCAATCAAATACATAAAAATACATGACATTACATAAGCAAAATGGAATGCCATTTCATGTTGACTTTAAAGTTTTACACCTTTTTCTGTTAAAAGTAACTTAAGTAACTTGGCAATAACAGCTTGATTACAAAAAGGAAACCGATATGTGGCATGCTGGTCTGAGGGAATTCTGCATTTCAAAATATAAAAAGTTAAGAAAGTGTAAATAAGTGAAAAAAATCACTTACATATGGAGCTGAATCCAAGCTCTCTGTATTTACCACGACAGGTGGTGGATTTGCCTGTAAGAGAAAACAGTCCAGTTAAGGCATTGATTCCAGCACATTTCCTGTTCCATCCAAACTGGACCTGGAACGTGATGCGTTTAGTAGATGCAGTAACTAGGAAAAGCTGTGTTAAGCTTGCAGCATTCTACACAGCAAAGGTATATTCACTTACTCTCCACATGACGCTACATATACCATCACTGGCATTCACACCATATTAACACATCGCTGCCAGCATACGTACGTACATGGCATTTTATACTGCAGAACATGCAATGCTGAAGCATGAATGCTATTACGAGCCAAAAGTAGCCTAAAATTAAATCCACTCTCTCTCTCACTCGCTCGCTCAAACTCTCTGTCTGTCTTTCAGTGGGGCTTTCCACTTCTTCCAGCTGGTTGACACGCAGATGCTATTAGTCAAGGGGAGCCGTGGTACTTTACCCGACTCTAGGGCCGATAATCCTTCAGCCCCATCAACGAGCAGTGGAATGGCAGGGATCAAGAAAAAATGACCAACAGGAAGAGAGCAAAAAAAAGAGGGGGGGGGGAGTGGGAAAATAGAGAAAGAAAGAAAAAAAAAGACCTGTGACGTTGATGGAGAGATGACAGCGGGCTCCGCAGGGACAGTGGAGATTGGGATCACAGGGATTATGAGAGTGGAGGGTGGGACAGCATCTGTCTGCTGAACAATAGCATGGAAGGGGAGAGGTCAGGTCACATATACATACACAACAACACAACATTGCACAACATTGCACAGGAACCAACCATGGGGGATGGATGCAAGTAGGTGTGAGCATGTGTGCAAGATTGAAGCAAATCCAAATGTGTGTTTGGGGGGGGAGCTGCGAGACACTCCGTTTGTGATTAATGAAGTATTCAGATGAGGGGAGAATGGAAATGAGTATGTGAATGAGAACACGGCCATAATCCACACAGTTGCACATGGTACAGATACTCCTGACCTAATCAACAAGCCACTGCAGATGCAGTCACTCTAGAGTTCTATTGCGTACTTATAATTTCCAGCTTGTTACAAATTTGTAAACAAAAAAAAAAAGTTTGCGAAGAAAAAAAAACTGTAAAGAAGACAAATTTAAAGTGATAGTTCACCCAAATATCTATCCATTTCACCAAAGCTTTCACGCTTCAAAAAGTTCATAAAGACATTGTAAAAGAAATCCATATGGAATGAGCGGTTTAATAATAGTCTTCCGATAAGACACGATCACTTTATATGATGAACAGATTTAATTTGGGCTTCTATTCTCATATAATCATATAAAACATAGATCAAAATATGCCCACACATAATGTACATAGAGCACACCAAGTAAGCCAAAACTTGCTTGCTTTACACACAAGAACCATGAGGTTTGTTCTCGTGCGTCATGCAGGGACGTTAGAGCTTCTGCAAGTAAGTGAGGTTTGTTCGCGCTTCAAGCAAGTACAGTTGAGCTGTCGTTGACCATATTTGATGTGCGTTGATCAATGTTGATTTGTGAATAAAAGCAAAAAATTGATCTGTTATATAAAGTGATATTGTCTCTTCAGAAGACTTGGATTAAACCGCTCGATTCAAATGGGTTACTTTTAAAAAGTCTTTATGTAACTTTTGAAGTATCAAAGCTTTGGTGGAATGGACTTTCAGTGGAGGTGCAGAAATCCCTCAGGTTCCATTAAAAATACCTCAATTTTAAAGATGAATGAAAGTCTTATGGGTTTAGAATGACATAGGGGTGAGTAATTAATGACAGAATTTACATTTAAATTCTAGTCCTACAGATGAAGTCCTGGTAACCTACTCTATACAACCACAGACACTTCTAGCTTCATAAGCAAACCCCAAGTCATAACACAATGCAAACATGCAATGCATTCACAGAGTTGCCACAAGGAGTGCCTTAGCAGGAATTAAATGCCTTCTTGGTGTTTAAAGAGACCACACACTCTGAGATTGCCTGTCGCTGAAAATATAGAACATTAAGTAAACAGCTGATAGTGAAAAAAAGGTTGGCAATTCTTTATAAACCCTGTTTGATCAGGGAAAACAATAGTAGGGAGGACGTCCTCAAGCCTTGAGTTGAAAAATTTTTCTTGAAACTTTAACATCACAGTTGAGTAGAAAAAAATCCAGGGGGTCTTTATTCTTTTTTGAGTAGAAAAGAAATGCAAGCTTTTATTTAAGTCTGATGAAAAACCGTCAGGTCCTGGGGATTTCCCTGACTGTAAGAAACAGATGGCAGCTGCCACCTTCCACCTCCATCAGAAGACAGCGTACAGTAGGTACATTTAACTAGCCAAGAAATTCTTTAATGGAATCTCATATAGAAGTGGTGTCAATTTGATCCCAATTTTATGATGTAAAACATGTGATGTCAAACTTTAGCGCCACAGTCACCTGTCAGGTTCTAAAAAAATATCACATGGAGGAACACTGGCTAAAGGATTTAATCGCTGCCTCTGTCATCTGCTCTTGGTGTCTGAGGCAGGGCTCCACACTCACACACACAGAGCAGACAGCGACAGGGAAATTGAGCATGTGTGATTACCCGCGTCTATCCTTCTTCAGGTCAAGTCATATAATCGTGAAAAATCAGTTTGCCATCAGTTGTCAGAATATGAAATCGATATCTTTGTTGTAGTATCCTTTCAACGTTTAAGGGAATTTGACATGAAAGATGAAGCATACAATTAATAAAATTAGAAAGCCATTTATAAAGGAAAAAAAATGCCCTCAGTGTAAATATCACAAATATGCACATTTTAATGTCAAAGCTGATATTACTGATATTGCTTCAGAATAAATTATATTTATACCACAAAACATCCTATTTTTTCTGGACAAGCAATTTTTTTACTCGGACAAGTGAATGATCAATTTACATGACAAGGTTTAATGTCGAGCCCTGCTGTAAATATAACTAAGGCAATATCTGTGGTATTACTTAAAAGTTAACAATGACAGTCAACAGAGAGCTTACATATCACTTATATAAAGCTTGAATGATCGAGATCAGCCGATTATGATGACAAGACATTGGTAGTCGGTACTGACTGCAAAAATTTTGATCGGAGCATCCCTACAAAATAGAATAAAAGTCTCTAAACTTATCATAAATTATGCTTTGTTCAGTTGTGACCTCCCCATTATCCAAACAAAGGATACTGATCATTTGTTTTGCTTGGATCCCTCGTAGCTAATTAGCCAGTAGTTTTCCGGATTTCTCCCCACTTTCATAACAAACATTTCTAGTTCTTTTCAAAAGGCTCTCTATTTCATTTATAGAAAGCAAATCATACTCTGATTTCAGTTGAAAGGTGACCTATTATGCCCCTTTTTACAAGATGTAATATAAGACTCAGCTGTTCCCAGAATATGTCTGTGAAGTTTCAGTTCAAAATACCCCATAGATTTTTTATTATACCATGTTTTAACTGCCTATTTTTGGGTGGGAGAAAAAACGCGCTGATTTGGTGTGTTTACCTTTAAATGCAAATAAGCTCGTGCTCCCCGTCCCCAAGCTCATGATTCCAATACATTGAGGCATAAATAATATAGGAAAAGCTCACCCAGCAAATATAATGGCACTTTTTCCACTAAATGGTACGGCACAGTACGTCTCGGTACGGCTTGTTTTTTGTGCTTTTTCACTGCATGGTATGGCTTACTTAAATAGTACCACCTTGGTTAAGGTTCCAAGTGTGCCGTACCGATAAAAACCGAGCCAAGCGAGCCGAGCAGAGTCGTACCACACAGTGGAAAAGCGAAGTGAGCCGAGCTGAGCTGAGCAGAGTAGTACCATGCAGTTAAGAAAGCGCCATAACTCTCAAAATTGGTCATTACAAATGTTCGTGATGCAGCATATCAGATCACATAGGTATGGCATGTATTTTGTGGATGTTTGCTAACATTCGATTCTAAATGAGTTTGATAGCGTGCTGCATGGCTAAAGCTACACACTGTTGGAGAGACTCAATAAGAATGAAGATGCGTTTATGAATTATACAGTCTGCAAGCGTTTTTGCGTTAAAAATGAAAATAACGACGTGGCTCTGGCCTCCGTGAATACAGTAAGAAACAATGGTAACTTTAGCCACATTTAACAGTAAATTAGCAACGTGCTAAAGAAACACATTCAGAAAGACAATTTGCAAACATCACAAAATATATATGAAATTGGATCATGAACAGTTGATGTCGATCCATCTTTGAGAATTAACTTCTGTGTGCAACCCTTGTGTGCAAAGCAGTCTGGTGTAAAATGACTTGCATATACTGGTATATGAATTTATCTGGACACATTCCCTTCATAAATAAAATTACACCACTGCGTCCTTAGTGGCTCAGATGCCAGGAGTTTATGGAGAATCATGTGTTTACTATTATAGTCGTTAACAGGTCAGTAGTAATTTTTACATAGCTGAGACATATCACAAGCTCAGGGACAGTCGTTCTTGAGTGCTGCTGTCCTGCAGAGTTTTGTGCCAACCCAACTCACCTTCCTTCACATAGCTTTAGTAATCCTGAAGACATTAAAGTGTGTTTGATCAGGGTTGTAGCTAAACTGTGCAGGAAAGCTTCACTCCAGGACCAGTGTTACAGATACACTGTTGTCGCTTGCGAAAACAAAATGGCAGCACCGTGGGTGGAAACATACAGATTAAGGGGTGGTAATATTATAATTAGATCCACTTCCTACGTCACAAGGGGAGCGAAATCTGAACGGCTTGTTTTTTCACATGCTTGCAGAGAATGGCTTAACAAAACAAAGTCACCGAGTTGTCCTTTTTCATGTTTTCTGGGTTGGTAGATGCACTGGGGACCTGATTATAGCACTTAAACATGGAAAAGTCAGATTTTCATGATATGTCCCCTTTAAGACACTTCTTCTACTGGTCGGCCATAGGAGACCTGGTATATTGTTCATCCAACCTAGAAATCTCATTTGAAAGAAAGATTTGCTTTTCTTTAGAGTGTATTCTTTTGTTAGTTGCAGTGGGGGCAGTTGTGGCCTAATGGTTAGAGAGTCGGACATGTAACCCGAAGGTTGCGGGTTTGAGTCTCTGTAAGGTGGCTGCCCACTGCTCCGGGTGTGTTTGTGCGCTTGGATCATTGAAATGCAGATTACAAATTCCGAGTATTGGACACCATACTTGGCTACACGTCACGTCACTTTCACTTTCACTTTCAAGAAATAATCTGGCCTTTTACATATTAAGAGCCTCCCACACTGTTGAATCTGAGACGTCTACTGATTTACTGATGCTTAAAAAGAAAGAAATTTGATCAGCTATAAAAGGAGACAATTCTCGTCTGCCAAAAGTGAAATATTAAAAATTTCTCCTAGGAGAAGGCAAGCTCAAAAAAGTCAAGTCAAGAGTTAAAGGAGCATGATCCGATATGAGAACACTTTGGTATGCGCAAGACTCTGGACAAAACTCTAGGAATCAAACCATTATCCAGAAAAAAAGTAATAAATCTTGGAATAAGTGTGATGAACACTTGAAAAAAAATTAGTATTCTCCATTTTTAGGGTGCAAAAACCACTACACCTCTGATATACCATATTCAGAAATAAAAACCTTTAAGATAGATGGAGGATTTACTCGCAATACATTGCTTAGTCACTGGGTTTATGCCGTGGCTCAAGTGGAAACACAACTGGAACCTTTCCTTACCATTCTTTGGGCCATTCTTTGGTAAGGTAAAGAACGGCCCAACGGTGGAAAAGCGGCTTATGTGGTGTTTGAGTTGGGAGAGGTGCAGTGCATGAAAGGGGCATTTGCAAGGTTGTTTGAAAATGTTTTTTTTTTTTTTTATTCCACTAAGTGCCACTAGTGTCACATAAACTACATACTTCACCTTTAAATATGTTAAAACAGGTATTTACTGGCCACATGTCTGCAGTTGTGCACTTGCATTTGTTTGTGGTCATAGAGTGTTATTGAGACTCTTGCTACTTGTTTAATGAGTTGTGTGACGACAAGCAGAACGATGAGCTACAAATTCACGGGCATGACTCTAACACTATGATGGCAGATGTCCACGTATTTATTTGACATCCAGCCTGGGGAATGGCTTGGAGTTTGACTTTCTCTAGCATAACACTCACAAGAATAGCAATGTAAAGTGAGACATTTAAGATTATTTAACATGTTAACATGTTGAAGTAATTCAAGTAATAAGAAAAAGTATAGCTACAATTTATTGAGCAGCAGTTTAATAATAAATGTAATGTGCACATTTATTTTAGATTTGGTACAGGTCTGTCTGAAATCTGAGACATCCCAGTTAGTCAACCAATGTAACCATTTACATAATTATAACTTTTTACACACACTATCGTTCAAAGGTTTGGGGGTCTTTTTTCTAAAAAATTATTAGTTTTATTCAGCTAGGAAGCATCAAAATGATCAAAAGCGACTGCTAACACTAATTATCAAGGAATCCTGAAAAAAAAAAAAAAAATTCAATCCAAACTTTTGAATTTCAGTGTATAAAATAAGATGATATATATTGGGTTTGCTTGATTTTAAACAATACTGATGGCACTTTAATTGTGGTGCCTAAACCCCAAACACGCGGTCTGCACAGAAACTAAAAGCTTGTCAATAGCATCGACTGGAGTTCCACTTTAGTGTCCCACTATAGACCTTCAATTGTAGGATTAATTGCTCTAAATGAATTTAACATGGAAAAACAACACATTAGCATACAAGAAGCTTGGCGTCAACCTGATGACGAACTAACATTTGAAATGGAAAAAAGATGCATATATAATATGCAACAACCCACAAATTTGCTAAGAGAGTAAAGCAAATGTGGAGCATTTCTACAAAGAAATGCAGTAACAAAACAGAGGTCCTAAGGGAAAATAAGGAAACACTAAGGGGGGGGAAAAAACCACATCCAGTTTTGTAGATTAAAGAGAAACGCTAGTGAATAAGACACATCTGTGTCATCAAGATCAACAAAAATGTGAGCACACAAGCCACAAATGTAAAGAAGGAACCAAATTTAATAACACCAAGAAGCAGAAAAGCATCCCGAGTCAGTTATCAAAGAAGGTCCAAGCACGGAACTGCTCATCCCTCTGCTCTAACTTACCTTATCAAATGACACAGAGGCCCAAAAGGAAAACCTCTCCCCTGGCCCACTCACTTTGGCCGTGCTCTTGGTGGGGCTTTTCTTCACACTGTCACGCAGATTGAGGAACTTGGTCCTGGTCTTTCCTATGTTTAAGGGCAGGGTGCAAGAGTTATAGCAGACGGGGTGGATTGAACCCTCCTGGCTCACCATCTGCTGAAATTGCGGTTGCTTGAGGATGGAGGTGGATGGCGGGTTTTGCCTGAGGTTGACTCGTGCATGGGAGTCGTTCCTCTTCTCACAGCTGTCTGCTCTCCGGCAGCCGTACTCATGGCCGGAGTAGAAGGTCGTCATGGTCGGCACGTGGACAAACCGTTAGGAGTCAAATTTTAGAAGAACAAGGTCGACGTTGAGAAGGCTGCTGTGTTTTGGTGCAGTGCCTTGGCAACAAATGATTGGAGGGAAATTCAGCCCAGTCTCTCACGCGTTGGTGTGCGAGACGATCCTCTTGCGCTCTCTGTATCTCTCTCTTTCACCCTTCCTCTCATCTCTTTGCATTCTCATGCCAATTAGAGAGCTCCAATGGGCAAAGGCATCAGGCGTGGAGGGGCTTTTTCCTGGCATGAATAATCAATGCTGAGCTCCGATTCACATACAAAACCAGCCTGCTGAAACAGTGCCAACACACACAGAGCGACTGTAACCTGGCATGAGGGGGATCCATACAGCAAACAGCTCCTGACCTGCATAATTAAGAATATCTGACCTCCTTGCGTTCCTTGAGTCAGCATGGCGTTTGTGGGGAGCTTTTCTCTGATGTTCTGTGTGATCACAGTCAGGATGAATAAGACATTATCTATAGAAATTCTCTTTAAGTCGACTGTACATTCGATTTTGATGCCTGAAATGCGCAAATTTTTCATTTTTTTCAAGAATTTCATTTTCATTCAATCAGTCACTTAAGAAAAGAATACATACAAAAGAACACACAAAATAATGTATATTACATATGACCACTTTTGTGACAGATGGCTTACCATAAGTGTATAGATGCAAAGGATCTATCCTTTGGGGATATTATGAATAGATAAATGGCCTAGAATAGCTGCGTTGACATGACAACTCAGGCGATTGGATTGGAGGCTGATTTTATAAGTGGATTTGAATTGATGAGTCTGAGTGTGCCAAGCTGTTAACAACCACTGCTTCCGCATTTAGAGTAGTATGTATGTCAGCTAGGATGAACAAAGAGCAGGTTAAAGTGCGGTTTAATGATGTAATGTTACAGTGCCAAGCACACAGCATTAGCTTTACGAATGAAGAAATGAGAATCAGTCTATCTATTTGTAATTTGAAAAGTGCTGATTTAACCCTTTTAATGCTTCAAAAAATATGATAATAATAATAATAATAATAATAATAATAATAATAATTGTATTAGCAGTATAATGGTATTATTAATAATAATACCGAGGCTCCTGTAAATTACGGTTTAAGCTTCTTAAACTTTGCTCATTTCAGGTGCGAGAGATTTAAATCCAAAATTTCAAGGATGTGGTCAGGATTCAGATCAAGTTTACAGCAAGCCATTTCACCTTAGGAAACAATGCAATTCCAGTGCCACCTACTGGCCACACAACCAATAAAATGTTCTCTACTAACACACAATACCAACAACTGTAAATTGTAAATGTAAAATACAATTTAGTATGAAAATTATTTTGAAAGGATATTTAAATTCCAATTTAAAACAACACATACAGTGTTTTTCTACACACAAAAAACATGACTATTGGGAATCACTTCAGGTGATGTAGCACTAGGATGAACATCACCAAGATATGCCCGGGTCATATTTCATTTTATATATATATATATATATATATATATATATATAAAAAAATGAAATTCAATTTAAGACAAATCAAACTATATTTTAGAAAGAAATTGAGATTTGTTTTAAAGCATCGTTTTATGTAAGTGTATAGTATGTATGCAGATAAAGTTAGATATACTTGTCAGTAAACGGTGAAGCGCCAGTGCATTCAAGAATCCACTCCTTCTGTAGGTTATAAGTTATAAGTAGGCAGTTATTCATTTTTTATGAGGTGATATGTTGGATTATGAAATCTGAGGTTTTGCTCAATTTATAGCAATTTACTGTACTGGCAATCCTAATTATTATTTGGTGATGTGTATCACTGCCATAGGTAATAATATGCATGTAAATGGTGTTTAAGATTGGGGTCATATCGCCCACCCCTAAAGCAGTTTAAATGAAAAGTTAATTGAAAGTAATGCCATAATACTTACATATTCATGCATATTCAGAAACTTATCCGTGTTTCTTTTACACTGTATGAGGAGGGATTCAACTGTTCAATTATCTCTCTGACCTTCAGATAAACTGCTGTTATTTGTCAAATCATTTTCAGCTGACTACAATTACAAAGAAACAAGAGATTTTGGGCAAGAAATTCTGCTACCGCATATACTGTAGTGGCATTATCTGTGCATTATTAGTATATGTGCTGATCACACAGTGTAAGGTAAAGCTCAATGATTAAAGACAATTGATAAGATAACTAATCACATGGCCTGTCAACTGACAACAAACAAACTCCTCTTCATTATCTTTCATAATAATCTGTCATTATAATCATAGGTCTTGAGACAAACAGCCAAAACAATTTCAAACATCTGAGTAAACATTAAATATTTTATAACTTGAAAAAATTATACAAAACACTGTCACTGTCAATAGTATTAAAAAAAAAAAAAACTTGACACTGCAGAGTGGAAGTAAACACTGAAACATATGCGCAGCACGTTTATTTGATAGAGAGAACTTGTCATTGCCAACCAAGAGTTGAAAGCCTACATTATCTCTTGATGTCTGTGTCCCAGTGGCACTTCTGCATGAGCTTGCAGAACTTACCTGACTTGTCCTTGATATGATGCAGTCAGTGAAGGTATTGAGGCGGGTGAGGGTAGCAAGAACTCGGCGCCAGCGGGACGGGGTCTGTTTTGCAGTCTCCTCAGAGGAACTACGTATGGACCACTGTCTGAGCTTGGGTCCAGATGAGCCACCATGGGCCGAACTGGTGCTGCTGCCTCGACTTCCCCTGGAGTACAGGGTGTTTCCACCGAAAATGTAGTTCATCACTGCAAATGTACTATGGAGGCAAGCCAGTCACTTCTCAGGAGCGTGTCGATGACAAAGACAGGAAAACAAAACTAGCCAAAGTCTAAGAGCTTTTCCAAACAACTTCCTTAATTATGAGTGTGGCTTCCTGTGCTGGCCATATCAAGAGTTTTCATCAGGATAAAGCCTCAAGTGTACTCTGTACTCATGACCCTAGATATTCCATTCCGTTCAAGACTTGCTCAGCGAAACAGCAACAACCATCCAACACACTGCTTCGCTTCAGATGCACCACAGAAAATAAATTCGGATTAGAAAGAAAAGAAGAAAGTAAGTATTTTACACAAAGCTATCTGCTCTTTTATCAGCCACAAGCTGGGGAAGCAAACTCAAAGATGCTGATCAGTAGCGGGACAAATTACAAGTTGGCAATACTTTGTTCCAATGAAACCATCTGTGCAATTCGATGTGCTTCCAAGATACCAAATTTAAAGCCCATCGAATGATTAACAGCTGCCTGTCCAAGTCCAATTGGGAATGCCACTCAACCCAACCAACAATGTTTCCAAGTGTTAGAAACTGAAGGTATAAAGTGAAAATCGGACCCAAACATGCTTCATTCCAAAATAAAGTTCAATCTTCATTCCTCCGAGAAGGCTTTCCCATACCATCAAAAGTGTAGTAGTTGGCAGTAATTAGACCAAAAAGGGAGATTTTTGTTTTTGAAAAAGCACAGAAAGATAATGAAGTATTCTCCAGGTCCAGATCAATTGGATTACCATTTGCTGTGGATGTAGTGCCCAATCTTTAACAGCGGCACTCAGAAGGAACCTCTTCCATTCAACAGTTCCGTAGATGTGCCACAGGTGCCGGATGAGTTGGCTGATTTTGTCACCAGGCTCTGCCTCCACTCTCTTGGGAGCTTAAAGCCATGGCAACTGCTCGCACATCTAAGAGAGCCAGCAGGATTTCCCGTGCAGGCTCCGGTCCCCTGTCTCGCACCAGAAGCCACAGTAAACATGCTCTTCGGCTTCATTTGTTGACATATTCATTAGTGCACTAGAGCCTACAGCAGGGACTGAATGGTACGAAAACATTATCATTCGCATGTCAACACCATGCTGGTTCTAGCGCTGTGATAGTGTTGCATCCCCTCATGTAATCAGATAAAGCCTTTTACACATAAACACCACTGAATTATACTGAAGAATTGGCTTGTCTGGATTTAGCTTTAACTATTGATTTGGAGGGTAAGATGGCATCCCAAACAACAATGCTAAAGCGCCACCTCCCTCTGAAAAGATTGCCAATAGATATGGCAGGACATCAATAATACATCCCAAATTATCCCTGAATACACTCTGTGCATGTATAATGAGATGCCAGCAAAACCCATTTAGAGCCGCCTCTCAGAACCGAGCCATCCTGACACCTTGCTAATTGACAATTAAACCACCACCCTGCAGCACTGAGCAGCACGGAAAATCCACACCAATAATAGTAACTGATGGATCTAACCATCTTAACATGTTAAGAGTAAAAGAATGAGATAACAAAAAGCAAGTGTTAGTGCAACTGAAACAGCTACTGCATGAAAGTAGCATCTGACTCTTTCTACAGCTAGAATGGGCACCTAATGCTGGATATCCGTTTTCAAATCTTCCATAGGCCACACAATGGCAGACAAATTAGGCCAGCTATTGACAGGGTCAGACTACTGGTCAGCTTCTCAATAGATGTTGATAGCAGAGTCAGAATCCACAAATGATGTCTTGGATATTCCTGTCACCACCTTTTCTCTGTATTCAGTCTCTGATGAAAGCCTGTTGTGTTCAGGAAGCATGAAAGAACTGCTGCTGATGACAATCTTGACCAAAACTATAACCCATGAATTTACTTTTATTAAAAGTGATACTCAATACATTAATGCACTGAGATGCACCAGATTAACTATTGAAGCGCAAAAATGATTTACAGGTTCCCATCTCAAATGTCTGTTAGTGTTTGGTCTAATGTAGGTTCTAAAGAGCTGAAATATTGGAATATGGAAATCACGATGCTGTGATAATAGAATTTTATTTGCTAAGCTTTCTAATTGACAAAACTTTTTACAGGGCTCTAGACTAACATTAGAGAGTTCTACAGATAGTGGCACCAGCACCTTCTTTGGTAGCACCTCACATATAATATTAATAATATTACTGCACATGTTTTGTCTCTTACAAACGCACATTTGACAGTACTTTGAGTTGACAGTAGCTTGAGCTGGGATGTGGATATAAATTTATTTTCAATAACAAAAACAGTAACATCTTTAAAAATTGTAACAATCTAATTTTAAAATAAAATAACTAAAATAGCTCATTTTAAAATTTTACACTTCTGACTGTAAGTGCTAGGACTCTACTCGTATTAAAATTAACTATTGGTTTTCCATAGTATCATACATTTGAAGATCACAATATCCACAGGTAAAACCACACATATCACCTCATTACCAAGGTAAAAAGTAACTATTTCTGTGGTATTTGTTATGAACAACAGTAGCCTAAAGACATTTAGTATAAATACAAATGCACAAAAACTGCTATAGCATAACAACAAAAAAACTCTAATTGTATTCCATTATTCATTTAATTAACCTTAATTATAAAATTCAACATGAATATCACACATTTCTGCCACAATACCATGGTTACAGTTAGTGTTGTACAATAAATCCATGGTAAATGTTGGTGATTTGTGGATTGAAAGACCCTCAAACTGGATCGTGTTGGCACAATGTTTCTCTCATTTTCAACGTCAGTGTTGCTGAGAATGTCAGTGCTGTTTCATCTGGTTTTAAATGCGTTAAACAGAGATAAGATAACTGAACTCGCCCGTAATGCGGTATTGAACATGACTCTGACAAGACTGATCTTTTAACGATGACAAGATATGCCTGTATATAAGATATATATGTCGGAGCACTGCCAACAAGGCTATGGCTTAAAAAAAAATAAAAAAAAATTGAATGATAATTTATAAATGAAGTCACCATTTACTGGAAACAGTCTGCTACAGAATCGAATTGGGAAATCTGTATTGATTACCAGCCCTGAAAACATCACATCCCAATTCTGTGGATATCTGTTGAGTTTTCAAAGGAGTTCTGTTTGCAGATTCCACATAGGCCTACTGCTAATGGAACATCCGTGGACATCCAAACACTTGGATTTTATATCTACCTTATTTGGAATGCCATTTATTTACTCACTTCTTCAACATGAACAATGACTGGTTATCTGTTGGGTTTTAATGTCCAGTATACATTATTTAAATGATTCAAATGTAGAAGCCAATAGCAAAGCAATTGTGTTTTCATAGGGACTGAAAGTATATACACACAAACAAGCAAACCAAGAAATAGGTACAACCAAAGCTACCATGGGTATTTAAACATGTAACATGCATTTGATAACAAATTACATGCATCATTTAGCGACTAGGGACCATAACAGTAAATCTGACGAGTTAAATTTCCAGCGTGTTCGACAACCATGATTGGATCAGTGGCAAAGCACCGCTGCCATTCGCATCTGTAACATACACGCTTTGTGCAGTGCACACCGTGTGTGTGTGTGTGTGTGTGTGTGTGTGTGTGTGTGTGTAAAACACAGCGAGCACTGCTGCATGACAGAGGCACGCAGGTTGCCAGGCAGCAGAGGGAAGAGATATGTGCCTTCACATTTTCTCATTGAAACACACTGACGTGCCGGACATCACACATTCACGCTGGTGACTGCCACAATGTAAATGCAGATCAATGCTCATATTTCACACAACAAAACAAAGGAATTGACTTTGGCCTTACGAGACAGTCTGTCAATCAGTGCCTTTCAGACTTCATGACGTACTAACAAAAAAAATGACGCTGCTCTGCTTTGTAAATACACCTAGCTCACGATCTAAGGCGTGATTATATGGTCAATTCAGTCTTTTGGGTGAAAACACATATTACTTCCCACAAATCAGATTAATGCAGTTGCAAATGATGTAGAATAAATTGTTGTATACAAGGCAAATCATGTAACTTCTGTCAACATCCGAAACTAAGTTTAAGCATTTATCTTCTGCTTTACCAAAAGTATTCACTGGCGTGACTGACACGCAGCATTTTCTCGTCGCAGAGTTCCAGACCTACCAACAAGTGCAGACGCCGCCTCTTGGTTCTCCTGAGGGTACCCATGATCCGGCGACCCATCTTTTTTGCATACCACACCGAGTTGAGCATTGTGGGCTGAGGCTGGAGTGTGTGTGTGTGTGGGGTTCAGGCTCCGGTAAAATAGAACTGGTTTCCCGACTCTGACCTGCCCCCCTCCACCTCTTCTTACGCAGGCATTTCAAAGCCAGTTTCTGCACATAGTGAGTGCCGGCGACAAAAACATACGTTGCAGGTACCTACGAAGAGCTGCATGCAGGGAAAGAGAAAAACACAGGCTGCCTGACGCACGTAAACTGCAGCAGAAATAAAGCACTTTACAATCTGTGTAGCCCCCAGTAACGCTACTCGTTTCACCTTCTCTCTCTCTCACTGCTGTGGCTGATGCAGTTCCTGGCACGCTGATGCGATCGCGGCTGTGCAGTGGTGGGATGCAAGCTCAGTGCAGACGGATGCAGGTGCCTGCGTTCGTTTCTTCCAGCTCAAAATGAGTCAGCAGGAAGCTGAGAGAGTGAGACTGGGTGCTTGATTTGGCTAGCACTGACTGCACTCCTCTCTGACTGCCTGAAAGAAATTAGTCCAGAGGTTTGCGATGCAGACAGTACTCCAAAGCTATGCCTCTCTGATAAACGGCTGCAGTGTCTCTATGCTGCGTTGTGATGAAAGAGAGGACGATGCTTTCCCCTTCTTTCTCACATTGCCTTGGAAATGAGGCAGGGTAATATCCTTTCCTGTGCCTGTGGAAATTCCTGGGTTGTGGGGGATGGCACTTTGGCACCTTGACCTCTTCGCATTTGTCGTGCTCTCCTAATGCTTTCTTGAATGTGCGATAAAGCCATTCAACTTTGCCTCATGGGGAGATTTATCAGGACTGACGTCACTGACGAAAAATGGGAGGCAGCTCAAGGCTCATGATTTGTATGAGAAAAGTGACTGAAGGACACAGCCTCACCTCAAACCTATACCAACATTGCCACATGCTTCTAAGAATGAGGCAAAGAAATTACAAACTGTTTCTAGACCTGAATTTACACCTTCACCTCATATATCCCAAGTCCTTGTTTATGTGCAGTCAGAAAAGGAGTATACAAGAAATTCGCCATCATCATATAAAATTACCATTCCATGCAGTAATGCAGGATTTAATCGGAATCTAGAGCACAAAAAAACACCGGCCATGCGCTGTGGAAGCAAAGGTGCTTCCATGCATGACAGCATGCACCAACAGATAACGAATGCAACAGCAAAGCTATCGCTTCCACATACGTAGCCAAACAACTGTTGCATTTAAAAACACAAGCTGATCATTTCACTAGAACCCAAATATGTAGATTACAGGCTCATGCACCGATCAAAATAACATACTGCATAAATACAAACAGGAAGAACAAACGAGAGGTACTGTAATGTACCCCTAGTATCAGCATCAAGCCTGTCCGATAAAATGTATGTGACTCATCATGAAATGATGAAAAGCTGCATCGACCAGCCACGCTCATTACATGGAGATGACCGACACCAGACCACACATGACTGACAGCCATTTGACAAACACAGAATCGGCAAGCCACAGATACTACATCAGAAGCACATAAAGATGCTTGCCCACAGGTTGGAGGGGTGACTGTTACCTGGACGGTCACAGGACTTTGAGGGTACGGGTTGGAGAGGGGAGTAGTAGGAGGCGGAGGACTCTCCTCATTCACTACAGTGGATGGCCCATCGAAGATGCATTCCAGCGATTCAACCTACAGAGGGGCATTGAACTCATTGTATTACAATACAAGTTTGACTGCAAATTGCCGTTGACTTTCAAATTTATAATTGCATCATAATGAGAAGAGGATAAAGAGAAGACAGACAATAGGACAAAATGAGGAGTAAGGAGTTAGAGCTAGTGAACTGCTCATATAGTCATCAGTTTGGAGCATCGCATGCATGTTTGAACGTTCTATGATACCCAAAAATGCAGTCCCTCGGCTAGACAAGCACACTAGGTTTTGAGACAAAGCCTAAGAGTCAGCAAACAGAGTGGTATCATAAGGACGTTTATGTTGATGGAACACAGACTGTATATAATCACCAGGATGGAAACCTTTATCCCAAATGGCAACTATGAGGATCATGCAGACTGTTTTAATATACAAAGACACAAATGTATGCTATAAAACTCAATGTAAAACAAATTAATATATGAAACACTCTTGGGATAGAATGTCAGTGTCTAACCTAAGTAGACCAGGCCAAAAAGTATGTATATCATTGATACATCATGACCAGTTGCAGCAGTTTGAGACATGTTCAGCTGCAATGACTTCTATGTAACACAAGGTGGCAATACATCCCACCACTGCGGTGGACTGAAATATATCAGCAGATTAATTTATTTCCAAAAGTTACCCTCACAAAGTATCCCTGTCAAATTATGACAACAAATTACCGGGTCAATATCATATAAATGTGTCCACAACAGAGAAACAGAATAAAAAAAAAGTTCACAACAAATTCTTATAAATGTACTCTTTGCATTAATATTCTTTTCATATGGTTTATACAAGTTTTAAGAAAAGTTTACATTTAATGACTTCTAAAATGTTGTGTGGTGTAACCATTAAGAATATGTTGGTGTACATTAGTAAAGTAAAAAAAAAAAAAAAAAAAAAAATAAATATATATATATATATATATATATATATATATATATATATAAAATATAATATAAATTTTACTACTATAAAAGTTTAAGCATTCTGCATATTCCTCCATTTTGGTTGCATCCCATTACTTTTTATTTTGTGGACAAAAGTTTAAATATTAATAAAGAGAAAATCAGTTTTGATTATTTTTTTCTAATAATAAAGATTATACCAAACTATGTAATAAGGTTCAAAGAATGTATTTATTTTTTCTTAATTATTATATTGTAATACATCATAAGAGAGTTATTTTCAAGTCATATTATGGAGAATAATTATGGAGAATGGATTTTTAAAATGTCTGTTCAAATAACTTAATAGATATCACAAAAAAGCAGAAAAGAGCATTGTGTCATGGACCCTACAACAGATGGTGATTGACAGATGAGATCAAATGTCATCAGCTAGTCTATAGCTCAGCTTCATGAACATACTCTTAAAGACACAATTGTACCTCAAACATTTCATCAATATAGAAAACAAAACTCAGCTACAGGGATGGAATATGTAATCATCTATACAGAAAATACTGTGATTGACAGTAATGGTGTAATCAAATGTTCAAAATTACCAAAGGTAAATGATTATGAATTGGTAATTGAAACATCTTAGTCAATCTGAAAAGGAAAGGAGACACATCCACCTCAATGTCTGTAGTGGTTATGACCATAACTGACAGTACAGCAAGCATCAGGATAGGAGTGCCGTTTAGAACAGTGGTTCTCAACCACCAGGCAAAGGGCCAGCTTGGGAGCCTAAAGGCCCAGGTATACTTTCAGCGTTCTGCTCCGTGTCGCACACAGTTGTGTTCGCACAGCTTTCAAAGAGTACTCAATTGCGATGGTTGCGTTTGACACGAGCGTAATACAATTTTTTTTTATACTCTACCAGAAATCAGAGGGCAGCACTGCGTTGTGTCATTTATAGGACATTCGCTCAGAAAGAAAAAAGTAGAAAAAGTAGTGGAAGTTTAATGCAAGAACCAAAACAAAAACGATGGAGCAGGATATGCTGCTTTGTTTACTGAGCGAAAATTACATCACACAGACATTGTGCAGACCAAAGTGGAACACGGATGGCCTAAGTATACTTTGGGCTTAAACATATTTCCAAGGGGGCCACAAAATGACTTAAAAGTATGCAAATTATTATTAATTTATTGAAAATCTAAATAAGTAACATTCTCGCTAATATTATATTTCTATAATATATAGTATTTCTTTATATTTTCCCTCAAGGGTAGCATGATGGCTTGATGGGCAAGCACTGTTGCCTCACAGCAAATAGATCCCAGAGTCCCAGCTGAGCCAGGAGGCCCTTCTGTGTGGGGTTTGCATGTTTTCCCTGTGTCTGAGTGGGTTTCCTCCGGGGACTCCGGTTTCCCCCACAATCCAAAAAACAGGTGTGAATGACAGTGCAAATGTGTGTGTATCTGTGAACCCTGTGATGGACAGGCCATCTGTCCAGGGTATCACCCACCTGTGGCCCGAGATGCTGGGATATGCTCCAGCATCCCTGCAACCCTGCAGAGGATAAAGCAGTTTGGAGAATGGATAGATGGATTTTACCTCAATAACTATTGTTTTTATTAAAGAGCAGATTTCTGGAATACAGAATATAACTGTATGAATTACAAAACGAATCATGGTCAATTTAATATATTAAATTAATTAACCACTTTAATTCAATATATCAATAAAAAAGTTTTAAAACAAGCAGTTTTGTCATAATTACAGCAGAAATACAGGAAATATCTTAGCGTATACGGAGGGGCCTTCAAATATTGTGTTGGATAATGGGGGGCCTTAAAAAAGTAAAAAATAAAAAAAAAGTCAAAAAGGCTGTTTAGAGAGTCTCTGAGGAGATGCCGAGGTGACTCTCAGATCAGCCTGGGCAATAACTGTATTGTGAGGGTGTGTCTGAGATGGATGGCATGTTGTGAGGCGGGCTGGGGGAATGAAAAGGTGCCGGTTTAAGTGTGAGCAGTGAAGGTTATGAGAAGTGGCAGGTGTTATTTCTCATGTGTGGTTTGTTGTGTGCATGCTTCTGGCTTAGGCTCTGATCAGGATTGAGGAGGAGCCATGGGGTCATAAATCTAAAGGCAGAAGGGAGCACTGGAGCACAACAGGAGCAGGATGAGTCCTCGTAAATGTTCACACATACATATCACTTCCTGCCTCTCAGTATTTTCACCTTCTCTGGACACAGTCACTTTACTGCCTTCCACTTAGCACACAGAGATAGTGCTTCACCTTGAGAAAATAAAATTTCACATATATATTCAAAGAAGTCAACAGTAAATGCACTGTGGCTCTAAATCAAGTATAATATATAAAATCAAATATAAAAACTCCTCCTCCCACCAAATGCTGGCATGATGTATCCCCATCTTCAAGCAGAAAGAGTTAGATGAAACATTTTGAATGATATAAATCCACAATCTGACTTGTGATGCAGCCTGGAATGAAACCACACCATAGCCACTTTTCCACTGTTGGGCCGAACAGTTCTTAGAATGATAAAGAACAGTTCCAGTTGTGTTTCCACTTGAGCCTGGTACGGCACGGCACGATTACAAACCTTTCTCACCACGGTTGTCTAACCGTGAAGTGACGTCACCACTCAGGATTGGTCACACTTGTCTGTTGCCTGGCTACCAGTTTCCCTGTTGCTGGCTAAGCACTATATTTGAGCGACGTAAACACAAATTAATAATAAAATTAAAAGAAATATCTAATCATCCTTCATTACGCGGTCATTATTTACATCTCATATCATCAGTAAATCATTGCATTACCAAGGCAACAACTGACGCTATTAGATTACATTCCGAAGAGCGGCCATTTTCCACAGTGTAAAATGAAACCATAAGCGTACCAGCTGGCCTGGATCGACACGGAATGGAACGGTTACGCAATGAGAACCACTCAGCCCGACGGTGAAAAAGCGGCTCATGTTTGCTCATTTGGCCAGAGGGGAACCGGACATCTGAATGAGCCTGGTTTCTCCCAAGGTTTTCGTCTCCATTTCTGTCACCTAATGGAGTTTGGGTTCCTTGCCACTGGCGTTGCTTAGTTGGGAAAACTTAATATTCAGTAATATTATGGACTTAACTGCACTGACACTATTGGATGACAACAAAACTTGAACAGAACTGAGCTGGATAATGACACCACTGTTTTCTGCAGAGCTGCTTTATAGCTGTTTCAACTTAGTTTCATAATTAACGATTTTGCAACATCAGCACTGTTATCAAATTGAATTGACTCAACATTTAAATGACTCAAAGTGAATAGCAATACTAATAAGGCTGGTTTAAAAATATTGATTTCTCGATTTTAATTGATTCTCATTTTGATAAACCACTATCGATTCTTAAATCCCAAGAATCAATCATTTAGTCTATGGTGTCTTCAGTTGTTGAATGCTTTGTGCTTTGTTACTTTTGATATGAAACAAAGTCTCAGCTTTTAAATTCTGTCAACTTTATTACGAAACTCATACAATAAATAGCATTTTGGCACTCTTTAATGTGGCTTGACAAATCGCTATAGCGCCTCACTTCAAGTGAAGTGGCAGCACGAAGCGCTTGAGAACTGATCATCTCTTCAGCTTTACTACTAGTTACAGGACAAAGTAAACATGAATGAACATCAGAAGGTATATTGAAAGATACAGTACAACTTACCAAAATCCATATGATGCCTTATGTAATCATTCAATCAGTGTTTCAACCGCTGACAGATGTCAATAAAACAGCTAGTAAACAATGTCACGTAATGTTACATTTACCTCAGAAAAGCCTTTTACATGTCCATAAACTTGTTAGTCAGCCAGAAAAATGAACTCTGGAGTATATGCACTATGTTGCATACTGATTGTATTTTTACTTAACCTGTTATTCAATATTTAATGTATATTTGAATAAATCCATTGTTTTTATGACCGCCACTATTTAAATCTGAAAAGAGGAGCCATCATTTTTGGCCATTATTGCCAAACTAACAGTAAGTATTTATTTTTCACACATTATATGAATTCTATTCTACACTATTAAATTAACATTTACTCACCCTTATATTGTTCAAAAATTTAAATGAGTAACAAAATAAATCTGTCTCTGGCATCACAGGATTTGGAATATAGCACTCAAGTAATATGGACCACTTTTATCATGCTTTTTTCCCCCGTTATTTCATTATTTACAAAAAGTGACCAGGATTTTCTAAATAAAAACCACATTAGGGTGTGCAAATGATGAATTCTTATGATCTAATATTTAATAATTTTTATTTATATGCTCATTTTAACAATACATTAAACATACTAAGCTAATATAGATTTATTTTAGAACTGCACCAAAATGTTAGCCACCAAAAAAAAAAAAACTTGTGATATATATATGGGAACCTGCCAACTTTCCTTTAGAAACTGAAAACATACTAAACTATTATATCAAAATATTTTTAGAACTAACATTTCAAACTCATGCAAAACGGCACATCTGTGAACTTATCTGAGTAATAATGCAAAAAAAAGGTTGAATCATGAATTTTGAATTATGAATTTTTAATCACTTCTTTGAACGAAAGAACAGTTTCTCAGAAATTAACTAAACTTCCCACCTTGTGTCCACTATGTGTCCACTATGCCAGTCTTTCATGCTTTAGAGGTGTGGTTTGGATCAATGTCCATTCAGCAATCAGAACCATTCAGGCTCTGCAAACCCCTCTGTACAGTAATAATGAGAATCCCATTGAACCAAGTGCATGGGTGGATTAAGAGCCAATCTAGCAAAATCATTCCATTTGCCCAACATTTCTTCATTCTGACCTCATTGTATGCTTTTGTCAAATGTATTCATTTTGATCGCTTGTGAAAAAAAATAAAAGCAGTAGCAGTACTATGGTTGTCTGGCTTTTTTCTTGTAATAATGCAAGAAGAGAAAGCCATTCTAAAACCTAAAACGTGTTTGTGTCTTGTGTATGTAAAGAGTGAGGCACACACAGTTATAACAGACTGCATGGCAGAATTTGGACAATGAGGTGATCAACAACATGGCACATGTTAAAACAGTTGAACTGATCATGAAGTCTAGATTCCAAGACAGAGGCCTACCTTCATTGGGGAGATATGTGCATGTGCCACATAGCCATGCACGTTCTCAATCTGGGAAAGGTTCTTCTCGGCCACTTGGACCAGCTCTGGCCCAGGAGCCTCATCCGTGAACTGGGGCGAGCTTTGCTCCTGTGGAGATCCTGTGTCTTCATCATGTTGTCTATATTTCTGCAAAGAACAACAGTGACCAGTCAGAAAAGATGAATACTTGAGAAGAGATTTGAGAACTTTTAGGATCTTGTTTTCCCTTTGAAAACTTCTTGGTTTGCATTGATATTGTAGACACAAAAATACAATTTCAAAACCCAGTGAGCTTCCTAGAGGCAGAATTTCAAGTCATCATAAGCACGCTTCTGATATTAAGGTTGTTCTAAAAGGTAGATAACTTAAAGGGTTAGTTCACCCCAAAATGAAAATTCTGTCAAATTCATTCATTAATTACTCACCCTTATGTCATTCCAAACTCGTAAGACTTTCATTCATCTTCAGAACACAAATGAAGATCTTTTTTATGAATTCTGAGAGATGTCTGACTCTCCATTGACTGCCTTTACAAAGACCACTTTGACGCTTCAAAAGATCATAACGAGATCGGAAAACTAATCCATATGAATCATGCGGTTTAGTCCAAATTTTCTGAAGAGACTCAATCGAACCAAACATGAAAAACGCACACAAACAATCCTCTTCCGGAAGCTCAAACGTGCTGCATAGCACACAAGAATGAACCCAATTGATTACGCAGCACGTTTGAGCTTCCGGAAGAGGTTTGTTCTTGTGCGTTATTCATGCTCGGCTGAGCTTCTGCTTATGTTCGCTGATCAATGTTTACATGCGAGTAAAAGCCTAAATTAAATCTATTCATGGTCGTTGCAAAGGCAGTCAATGGAGAGACAGATTTCATCAAAAAAATGTTCGTTTGTGTTCCGAAGATGAACGAAAGTCTTACGAGTTTGGAACGACATGATGGTGAGTAATTAATGACAATTTTCATTTTATGGTGAACTAACCCTTTAATTATGCTGCCTCTGAAGACCATTTAGGCCTTGTCAGAGAAGGCAATCCCAAAATGTATTATGGCCAAAAATAATTCTAAAATGCCAGACAAGAAAAATACTATTAGCTTATTTATTTCAATACTGAGATGTAATATTGAAAAAAATAGTTCAGTTTAATTAAAATAAAAAAAATATTATTTTACCCAATGTCTGTGTGTACTCTATATAATTGTATCCTTAAAGTATTATGTTAGCTTAGCAACATTCTAATGCCAAACTGTACTGAATGAAATACAGTCAAGTCTCCTTTGAGGAGAGTTGTGTGTGGAGTTTCTGCAGGGTCATTCCGTGTAACTCAATAGGTAATATTTAACAATTTAAACATGGAGCTGCTTTGAGATCCCCATATGTATGGGACTGAACTATATAGGGCCTTGAAAATGAAGATTTCAAAAGGAAAGTTTAAGAATGAGAATCCAGAAGGATATTAAGATATCTTGAATACTTTTAGAGTTACAGGCATGTAAACTCTGGAAAAGGAATATTTATGGCACTCAGACAGGTATATTCTATGCAATTGTGATGACAGAAAAACACAAGATACATTTCTAGTTGCAACATTATTTGTTCTTCAGATATTCCTCTATAAAAAAATAAATAAATAATGTATCAGCTATATGCAAAGTGACCCACATTTGGTTTTTGACCCCTGAAAATGTGTACAATTTACCAATTTACTCATGGAGCCGCATTAAGATCTCCATATCTCTGCGATTAAAACATTGAGAGCCTTTCAAATGAAGATACCAAAAAGAAAGTTTGTTCAGAACCAGAATCTAAAAGAATATTAAGATAAGTTACAGGTATGCAAACTTGAGGCACACAAAGTGTGTTTTGCCATTTCTGAACTGTCATCGTTGGCATATAATGCAACAAATATTGCTTAAGTCAACAGATTTTACTAACAGACCTACCAATCTCTGTGTAAAAATAAAATAATGATGCTGCCATCTTTCTAAAGTCATTTTTACAACACTGTAAACTGGCTCCAAATCTCAGGTGTAAATTGTCATTTCGACCCCCCTCTACAAAATAGTGGATTATTCAGTAAATATACATCTGTGACATTTAATATTTTGGCTTTCATCACTATTTATGTTTGTCTTTGTACAGAAAAAAAATATTAACAAAATAAAAAATTTGAGCCAGAGAAGTTTGGTTTATCTAACACAGAATGGCCCTGCTGATATAAAACATTCAAAATCAGTCAGTTATGAAGTTCTATGATTGTTAGGATGTTGCCTTACAATAGCTGTCTATGTAGGCAGTAGACAACAAGACATCTGTCCAGATTTTGTAACAGAGCTAAGCTATCTGAGACATATCCATATACCTTCATATATTTGAAATTAGGAGGATGATAAAAAAAAAAGACTGTAGGTTTGTTTTAGTTGATTTTAGTAATCATGTAGTTGGTGCAAAAGGCATGAAAAAAAGAATATGGTTGCAGATACTTTAATCCTGAAATCCTGGTTATTACATGAACGGGAATGTACTAAAAACACATTTAAGATTAGAGAGCTGCAGGGGAGGGGGAATTAAAAGGGAATAACAACTTAAAATTACTGTATGGATTCAGAAGTCTGAGGATACATAAGATGACTTAGACTTAATATAGAGCCAAATATAGAGTAAGAGTTTGTATAGATTTTTTCATTGTGCATTTTGTCCTTTTTAGAGCTTGAAAATTCCTAGTGCTGTACTGATTTACTGAGCAGCATCAGCATTCTTCAAAACTTTGTCCTTTTGTGTTTTAAAAAGGTGTTTCTAAAAAGGTGCCACTAAATATTGTGCAGTATCACTGCATATGACTAGAACCGTTTGGTGGAAAAACAAAATCTTACAGTTTTAATGTAAAACGATTAAGTAAATGATTTGTATTCCCTCATTTTGTAATTGAGCATTACACAATATACTTTTTAAGCGAGAGCCTAAGTATCAAGAGTTTTTGGAGATTTCAGGATTCCCCTATTCAGAAAGATAGGACTTGGTCTTGGATGACAGAAATAGCTGCACGGAGGCGTTGCAAATATGGCCGCCGATTGAACAGACTTTTCTTGAGAGGGACTCTGCTATCAACCCATTCCCTTGCACTACAGTAGTGCTTTC
This sequence comes from Ctenopharyngodon idella, assembly GCF_019924925.1. NCBI lineage: Eukaryota > Metazoa > Chordata > Actinopteri > Cypriniformes > Xenocyprididae > Ctenopharyngodon > Ctenopharyngodon idella. Next base: position 24,431,212 of record NC_067221.1, read on the forward strand.
ACATGATGATGAATGGGTTCCCCTCCCTCTAAAATACATACAGTGGAACATGCTTTCACAGAAAAGTAACTGATGAGCTGTTTCCACACAGACGGAGGATGGACACAGTTGCTATGGCAACAGGTTTATCAGATACTGACTACTTCTCACTATGGGTAAGCCTGTGATTCAAGCAGCCTTATTTAAAGCCGACATAAGCCTCATTGGACTGGTTCACCCACTTAGCTTTATAATTTTGCATGGTGTATAATCAGTAGCTAGATTACAGGAAAGAGCAATGGGAAATTCACACTGTAAAGTGTTTTGCTTTACTTCCACTTTAGCAAGTGAAGGGAAATTATGTACATCATCCACAATGTTTCAGAAAATATATTTAATGATGGACGTTGAGGTCAACCTAGATAACCATCTTACATGTCATTCTACATCTTAATCATTGCATTTGGTTATTAAAAATCATCTGTCCATCAGACAGTTGTCATCATATTCTTTTAAACACAATCATCGAAACAGTGTATTCTGATATCACTTATTGGTTCAAAATGTGCTCATACATCACTTTCTACCTCAGGTACAGGTATGGTTAAATGCTCAATACCAAGTAAAGACTTTTTGTCAAGAAAGAATTAAATATGTGTTGTCCATTTATTGCAGTTACATATTCAACATAGACCTGAGAGAGTATCCAGACATATAATAAGCTGTTATAGAATAAAACAGGTTTTCAAACTGGAGTTCAAGGACCCCCATGGGGCCACAAGAGGGCAAAAAGGGTTTAGCAGAAAGATATTTTACAGTCTCTATGAAATCAAAATTGTAGCTTTTAGTATAAATTTAGACTTAAGGTTATCTAGTGTTAAGCTAGTGTGCTTTAAAACAATGGGGGGAAAAAAAAATAAAAAAATAAAAAATTCGCATTTAGAAGCATTTAAAATTTAAAATCATTCTACACTTCTAATTAGATTTTCTGTCCAATCAAATGCTCTCTAGAATCTGAAGTCTCCCGCCCCTACACTGAAAAAATGCAAAGGCTGCATCTAAAATCGGTCACTTGTTTTACACATTAACTATTTTCTATATGGTGAATAGTGAACGACTCAGACTGTGTAAATATGCTTTCAAGCAGGGTAAATGAAGTCACACTAACCTCCACAGTGCACACTCGATGTGCTTCAGTCAAAAGACAGGATAGCACAGAGTGGATCATGCACAAGTTGGCAAAGAATACAAAACGTATCCACCCCAATCGAATTACAGACAGAATGCTGAATTTTAAAGCGCTATGGAGGAGATAAAACATATCAAATGGTTAAACAGTTTCTAAACAGCACTGATGAGTAGAAAAGATAACGTCAGCACCATACACCAACATAAATTACATTTACAAGCTTTTCAAACTGTTTTTTCTATAGTAACAGTTTTATATTAAATCTAAAAGGAGGAATTTATTAGATTTTAATTTTTAATACAACTGTGGCCTACTCTGACTTGTTTCAGTCAGAAATGCATCAAACCATCAATAAAAACTTATATATTAAATATTTAATGAAATATACTATATGTAAATACTGCAACACATTTATTGAATTTCAATATTTTAACTGTTTTGTTCTGATTTCTAAAGACTGGTCATAAATGATGACATTAATTTTAATTTATTGAAATCAATATTATACTACCGACAGCCCTAACGTTTAACAGTAAGAAATAAAAACCAAATGTGCTTATAGAAATAAATTTAAACTGAGTGAACATGTTTCTCTTTATACATTTTGTTTTAAAATATTTAAACCATGTGCTTTGGCTTCAGTACATTGTAACAATAAAAAAGTCAATTATTTAATTTTAGAACATTATTTCACATCTTTATAGAACATTATTTAACATCTCTACGTTTTCATGCTTTGCACTTTTTTCTCATACAGTACGAATGAATTTGTATGCATTCAAATATACAGCTGTCTCATATTTTAGGAAGGGTGTCTTTGGCATCAAAGTTAGAAAGGACTTTATTGTGCTTGTTCAGTAAACAGTACTTTTAAGATTAGAGTAGTATGTGCATAAAATCCAAAAAAAAAATTGAGTTTAACTGTAAATTACCAATATAACTATAAATTGGCAGCAACATATTGAGTTGTTTTGGATGGAAACGGTCCCTCTAAACAGTACTAAACTACCTATAACTGTTATGTTTTGTTGAACTGACAGCAACAATACACTGAGACTAAGCCTTTTTCATTAGGTTTTCGTCTTTCCCTAACAATACTGCCATGTTGTGCAATTCTCTCTAAACAACCATAAATGGAAATATCAACGAGACGGGCATAAAGAATTGCTATCATTAAGATTGATTTGTAGGTGTTCGGTGTGTAGAGCATGTGGGAGGAAGCACATTATAGAAGAGGAGAGCTCACAGTCTTCCCTGATGAGCACATGAGGAGGAGGATCTCCTGGCAACCACAACCACTCACTATTGAGTCATGGTCCTCTGTGACTGAGGTAGGCAGCTCACTATTCAATCTGGAGCTTTCCTGGGATACACCTGATACTTCACCACTAAAGACTGGAATCCAAACTGACTCCAGTTTTTGATTCCAGTTTCCACCTCTGCACACTGTGCCAACATTCACCGCTTCAAATGAGAACACACACTGCAATAACCTGCTTTATATTGCAATTTGTCAGTAAGAAGAAATGTTTTACACACAAGTTTAAATCTGATGAGAAGAAACATTAAAAAAAAAACATTTTTTGAATTACCATTTATTAACATGGCACTAACACTAACATAAGTTTTGTGCCTATTTTTAATACTTAGTATTGTGCAATCAATAACCTTGAGCAAACGTACTGATGCTTGCCTTAGCAAACACTACTAAAAACAACTAAATTAATTACAGCTGAATTAAAGAACAATCATGTTATTCTGTTCTAGTAAAAAACAAAAAAAGTCTAGCAGGAAAAGAAGTTTAAAACAAAAAGAAAACAGGAAATATTCTATTTGGATGAGACTCAATGTCCTTAAAGAGGTTAGGTAAATTTGAGTTCCTTAGACGTATTTTGCAATTTGACACAATAATTCAGGTATCCCATCTGAGCTTTAAATAATAAATAAATCAATAAATCAATATAAAAAAAAAGTTTGTTAATGGACTGCTCACAGGGTCATAATATATTATGTACATTTTTTATATGTATAAATTGTCCGTATATATACATTTCAAATGGTTTATATTTCAATATTCTTATTATAATGTGTGTTGTTTTTTCCAGAACGCAACAAACAGCGCAAGCTGTGATGTATGATTCAAGGATAAATGATTTTTTAACCATTTTAAGGTTCTTCAAAATCTGTGAGAAGAATTTATATAGAAATATATAGACAAATAACTTTGTTTCTTTTTCCTTGCATCATTTATAAGCTTGCAATCTCTAAAGAAAGTGAAGTTAGCAGTTAGTGTAAGAACTAGTTCACATGTGCCTCAGAGGTCTTGTCAAAATTACACTGTCAACATTCCACTCACTAGAACATAAGCTTATCCTTAAGGATAAGCATGAAAAAAATTCTAGTAAACAGACTCTTATTTTCCCCTTAATAATATAGGGAAGCACCCAGTACCGATAAGGGGAATAAATACCACTATAAACGCACATAACCAGGAGCTACAACTAAATATACATGTTTGAATGTATAATTTCTTGTAACAATTTCATAATGAGCCTCAGCTCTACATCTGTCTAAACGCATAAACCAGCAAGATAAGTGCTGTCCTACTGTTATTAAAGGGTGACCGAATGGTAATGCTTTAAAGCGATGCTTTACATTGCCTGTAACTAAATCCGCACACAAGCCATCGGCTCCAGTCCTAAAGGACAATCATTGGAAACGGTTCTAACAACAAAATCTGGGGTGACATGACATGGCATTTGGGCAATTATCTCATCTGTGAGATCAGATGCTAAAATTGTGCTGTCAATCTGGCAATCTAGTGAGCAGCATGAGCTCCTCCACTACTCTTTCATATGCTGCCCTTCCTATCATCAAGAAAATGACATTTAAGTGCAAGAGAAACGGCTAGTTTGGATCATTCTAGTTCAATCTGAGATGTGCTGAATGTGCCAGCCTGTATCAAGCAAGGCTTTTTAAAGGCAAAGATTGCAAGGAGAATTTTGTGAGCAGTAGACCGAAGAAACTGGACTCTACAGCACACAGAGATGGAGCTGGTGAAAAGTGTACGTGTACCTCTGGGTTAACTGTGTTAACGTGATGAGGTGTTGCGCTGCTGACAAATCGGAATATATAACCCGACTTGTCATTATTAAAATCAATGGATCCTGCAGAAACAGAGAGCAAAAGAGAAAGGAAGCCTACCAAAGCCATCATAACCTCCCATGTTAAGAAACTAAAAATAGAAGCTGTATATTCAGCCAGCTTGTTCTGGAACAAAGGACGATTGACTAAGAAATTAGTATTTACACAAGCAGCAGTCCAACAGCCAGCATAGGCTCCCTCATACATCACTGTCACAGTGCCGTTTTCCCCTCTAGTTTAATCAGATAAATTCTTTAAGTTGTTCTAAACAGTCATTGCTTACAGATGACTTAAAAACATCCTTTCCATGTTTGAACCAACAGAATATTTACAAGTACTTAAATTCTCCAAGTGGGAATGTAAAATTTTCCTTCATCCAAAAAAAGTGTAAGAACTTCTGATTGTCTGTAGAAAGGACTAATCATATATGCTGACATGTTATATTAATCTCATATGTATGTTTTCTAAATGTAATTTTTATATTACATTTAGAAATTTCAGGAATGGCTGAGATTGAAACAATTTTGGCATGGTCAGTTTAATTATGGAGAGGTTCTTATAATAAAAGTTTAAAATAATCTTGTAGTATGTTGAGGTTTGCACCTCAAGAATTGTTTAACAATTGACAAAGGAATTCCAACTGAATGTCAATCACGAGCAGAGCAGATGGAACATAATCCTATGGGCTGTGCATCAAGGATTTGAGAAGTTAATGCCATGGTTCGAGGTGGCATGAGACACCATACGGCACCATACACAGGCAGTAATCATGCCAGAGGCCAAAGGGTTCTAGTTAAACACTGCCTAGCCAATGACTTCTAACAGTTTACTGAGTGATAACATCAGCATTTAAAATAACTGTTTCTTAACAATCAAAAATTGATGCACCTTCTTGATGGAAATAAATGTTCTGATGTTATTTCCATCAAGAGGTGCATCAATTTTTGATTGGTCAAGATCTTGTATTGACGCAAGAGTCGAGAGCTCTGTACTCCAGCACATCCCCAAAGACTTTCAATGAATTTAAGGTCTGGACTCAGAAGTGTAGTTACCAACAAATTTCACAATCACGCTGTACTGAATAATTCAGTACAGCGTGAGGTACTTGTAAGAGGTACTTGTGCTCTGGTAATGCTAGAGCTAACGCATTACTGTGACGCTCTCATTAAGCACAAGCAGGCTTTACCCTGAGCTAATACAATGAAATGTGTGCAAAATCTCCATCGGTGTAGAGAGAGTGATTACTGGAGAGCAGAGTGTTAACTCCAGTCAGAGCAGAGATAAGCCAATGACTGATTAAAAGAGAAAAGCTGTGAATAGAGGAAAGACACCCCTGACTTATGCACTGACAGTCTTCATACCAGCAGTCAAGCACTTCTAAACATGCTAGTAGTTAACATAAAATACATTCCGAAAGTCATTTTGTGTTACATGGTACATCTAAAACTATTTTAAATAAAATTTGATCATAGTTTTATTTGTTTATTTTTTCATTCTTATGCATGCTCATGTTAATATAAACTAGTGAAGACAAAAAGGTATATACATGTATGTTGGCTCACAGGGACCCAGGTCCGACTTTGGTCATGCCCTGATCCCACTTCTCCTACCTACACTTCTATATTACTATCCTACTTCTAACACATTACTAATATATTTATAGGATATAAATAAATAAAAAAATAAAAACAATTAAATAAATAATAATAATAATAACCAAAATAAAATCTAAAAGAGAGAACCTAATGTTTGTACATTCCCTGTTCATATAAATTTCTACCTAAATCTTGGGAAAGAAAGAAGTCCGTGGACATGTTTCGTGTCAGCTCCCCATGGGAATATCTCTACTTTGGTGTATGCTGGATCTTTAAGGCAACTCTTATCTCACCAAGTTGACTGTATGTGCCTTAGAGTTCAGACTTCCTCTCCTTTGATCTTTCTGGCAGCTGTACAGAAGAAAATTTTGGCAGCAACACTTGGCTACACCTGGATGCACATGCTGGACAGATTCTCACAGTCTGTCCTCTATCTCTGACATAAAGCAAACCTGAGAAACAGAGCAGAGAGCTCCGCCACCCACCTTGCATCCAAACATGAGCGAAATGGTGCTATTCGTACAGGCCACTTTGCAGTGGCACAGCATGGGCGAGAAACAGTCCAACTTCTTGATGCTGGGTGACATTTTCTCGCTGCTATGGCAGCTGAGCCGCTCGGCCAGCGAAGAGCCAGAAACTCGCCTCCGCGAGCGATACTTGCTCCTGCCTCTCCGGCCACCTCCTGCTCCACCACCTCCCCCCGCACCTCCTCCTCCTCCTGCCCCTCCACTGCTGCTGCTGCTGCCCGCTCTCACCATCCACCCTCATTCCTCGTCTCACTCCATCACGCCAGGGAAGGGACAGCCAGTCTGCTTCCTTCATCCAGCGAGTTTTCCACACGCCCCCCTCTCCGTCACCACTGTTCCAGTCTTTCTTCTTCTGCTTCACTTGCTTGCAATGAAGAATCCGTCTCTCCACCTTCCTACCGGTCTTCCACGGTCCTTCCTTCTCCTTTTGGCCAACGACCTCACGGCTGTCAGTCACAGAGTAGATGTTTACACAGAGGCCTCGCCGGAGCCATGCCGTGTGCGAGAGAGTGCGTTCATGCGTGAAGTACAGCTTTCGGCTCTTCTGGTTAAATCTTCTCCATCACACAAGACACCAGACAACTACCTCTTTCCCAAAAGAAAGGTGAAGAACGCCACAGTGAACACAACGCAGTGAGTTGTGAAGAGAATGAGGGAAGAGGAGGAGAGATGTGAGGGGAGGGAGGGAGGGAACGGTAAAGCTGTTGCAGAGCGTGGGGTTTGTCACATGGGCTCCGTCAGACAGGAGTTGGGTTGAGTCTCTCTCTGTCTCATCCTCAGCGTGGGTGCTCTACGTCACCCGATACATTGAGGGGAAGGAAAAAAGCTAAAGCGGTTATCAGTGAGATAGAGGAACAGCAAATGAACATCCTCAGGGAGCACAGCCTCGCATGGAGGAGGAGGAGCAATAATGGAGTGACTTCCTGCACGTTTACACGGAGGAGAGAAAAGGGGCAGGGGGAGGGGGAGCTCGGAGCCTGGCCAATAAGACGACAGAATGTCATTGGCAGCTGACTGGACAGTCTGGCTGTGACCTTCTGAGAATGGTGCCATTTCTTGAAGGAATCCATACGAAGCAGAAAGTGGTCCATGACAGGGTCATACAGAGAACTTCTTATGCTTTACTCTAGTCTGTTTTTCCATTGTATAAGGTTTGATTATGATGTCCGTGGAACGGTCACACAGGACAAACCCCTCGGGTCATTGGCCAAAAAGGGGCAGTAATGTGGGGGAGGGTCTGCAATGACAAAGATCAGGCTTTGACTTTGCTTCAGGAACATTTTAAATCAGCAGTCAAGCTAAGAGGGATGTAGCAAAATACTGCCATACACACTAATCTAATCCTTACAGCTAATGAGATCATGTTCGTAAGCAACGTGCGCATACATGTGCAATAATCTGTCAGGGCAGAAATCCTAGAATAAATTCAAAGCAAAATAATATTGTAATAAACAACAGCACATTTTGTTGTGCAATTTTATTGGTTTCGCTAAGATATTGAGTTTCTTCTCTCATGTGTATTTACATTTTGTGCAAATGTCAAAGGGCTCCAAGCCAATAGCAACACTCTTATGATATGTTACTTCGGCTGTCGGTGTGCCTCACTGTCCACGTGTGACTCAGATTCTGCCGTTCTCTTTATATGTATGTGTCACTCAGCGTGCAACACAACTAATGCTGGCAAACTCCATTCAGGGCTACCGATCACCGGAATGCTTGCATGCTGCGTCATGGAGAGACACTTATGACCGACAGCACAAAAATATGAAAATAATTAAGACTTATTATTAGTCACTTATTTTAGAATGCTATTTCTGTGGCAACATACAGAATTTCTCGATAATTGTCATTACTCAAGGCGCTGGGCAGTCACGAGTATGAGGGGGGAAAGAGAAGATTGGAGTGTTGTGTTGTTTTTCCCCAATTATTAATGACATATTCCAAACTTCAGTTTAATTTAGTACTGGCTGCTCTGGAAGATCTCAATCTCTGACTCTGAGAGCTGATTTAGTTGATTTACATGAATCAGAGCATTTCTGATGGGTGGATGTGTGTGGTCAGAGGTTTCTGACAGAACAGAGGGAACAATTGTGAAGAAATTAAAATTACTAGAGCTCCACAACTGCTAATAAGCAGATAGCAGAGAGTTTGATCTGAGAAAGTTTGAAAATGTAATGTTCTCGTCTGTGGCACTCTGCGGTTTATCTGATTTCTTTAAGTATATTTTGACGGAAAAAGCTCCACCTAAACCCCTGAAATAAGAGCTTGTATTTTGAACTGACCCTAACAATTGATATTATTTTATTTGGGTAAGCTGTGGTGGCTAACAAGCTACTCATAATTTTAGCTATGAATCAAAGTAAAGCTGGGTATTCTGGCACGTACAGTTATTTTTCTTAAAAGAACATTTGGGCTGTGGTCAAGATTGTTCAGACTGTTCCAGGGGGGTCTGCTTCATTACAAACAATTACACTAAATCATTTCATGGTTTCAGCCTCTAATGAGCATGTAAGCACTTCCCGCGAAACTTAATTTAGCACAATTCTCACCACTAGCCCAACAATGTGACACAACAGGCTTAATAATTAAACTTTTATTCAAAGCAATTTATTTTTAATCAGGTTCTTTTTTTTTTTTTCTTTTTTTTATAAAGGTGAGTAAGACATATCACCAACCTAATCAATGATTTGTCAATTGCAAACCTCCACCTGAAACTGTTGCAGTAGTGGGCAGAAAGTGTGTTTTCTGAAATAAATGCACACAGCTCCACCCTGTGGACTAAATCTATAGCTCATGAATCTAATGCTGTGAGTTAGTCTGCATACACTCTACTATTATCTCTGCTTCACAGAGGTGAGCATGTTTTATCAGATGATACAAGAGATTCTAACTAAGAAGAAAAAGTAGTTGATCTGCTCTCCTTTGATTGCTGTTAGAAACATGCATGTGCATTACGTACAATCACACAAACGCACCTTCATGAGATGTAGGACACGCCTTTCTTTTCCTTTAACGTCAATTAATTTTATACATTGATTTGGGCTTTTCAGTACTATGTTATGCCATTTAAAACCAGGAGAGAGAAGCAAATGAATACTGATAACACACTGATAAAACGGTCACTGTAACTTGGGGTACAAGATTTCTCGGTCTTCTCATTATATGGTGTCCAGCATGCTGCGCTTACATTTACAAGCAGACAATCTCGACAGATTCTAAATGTTTTGAGTGAAGCAATCAAAAGAGTTCAGAAGAAGTGGACTACTGTTGTACTGTTGCTTGTGTGACATTGCTTAACTATTTTACATGTATTAAAGTCAAACACAACTGTTTTCAGTTTATTTACCAGAAAACAAACAGCAGCAGCTCATGTTAACCTGTTTCACAAACATAATTACAATCTCTGAAGTGTTGTCCATCACACATAACTTTTTTATTTCTTGCTCTGTTGACTGACGGCATGAAAACCAGGTGATCAAAGTGCTAAATTACTGTTGTGCAGTGTAGATGCATTTTGGGAGATGTTGATTTAATTCCAATTGTATTATAATACTATTCATGAGCTTCAAACAGATCACTCGCATCAGTGCGCCTAAATATTTTTTCACAGTCGCACGCAGTAATTTTCAGTCACAAATGCGACTGAAATGGTTGCAATGCAGAGCCCTGACTTAAAAGCGCTTTTCCAAGTACTCTTAGCACAATGGGTAACAGTTCCAGTTGCATTCCCATCTGAGCATGGTTCAGTACAGTTCAATTTCAAATCGGTGCCAGCCCAGATGACAAGATCATCCTCCACAGTGCAACTTGCCAGCTCGTGTGTCACTGAGGTAATGCACATTCTAATCCTGATTTTGTATCACCACAGTGGAAAAAGAAACATAAACATGCCAACTGGCCCAGAACAGAATGATTCTGCAAATACAAGATGGTGAAAAAAAGTCTTATGTCACAAATGAATGGTTTAGAGTGAATAAACAATTGACTCTTTCTAAATTTGAACTGGTAAAACATACACACAAACCAATGAAAAATAATAACCCTATGATCCCTATTGCTGCTGACTGTGGGGCACGTCCGATATGGAGCAACAGATCCCATGACTGTTCTCACAATGAATCTGTTTGTAAGCAGATCTAAGAGCAGTAAAGACATTGAAGTAGTCTCTGTGGAGGTGCCAGCATCTGCACTGAACAGGTCACATGAGAGGAGTCCTGGCTCCTTCCCATTCAAACTCCCATGATACAAACAACAGTCCTCTGGCAAACAAAGCAAAGGAAAGCTTCCTTATCCCCATCCCCTTAGTCCCATCAGGCTGATATTGTATTTTGAATTGCTGAAATATTATATGAACAAACCAAAAATGACATCATGACATCAAGGAGAAATGGTCCGGGGCCTCATGTATAAAACTTTATGTAGATTTCATGCTAACAGTGTGCGTACTCACAAAAGCTAGATTTTGCGTACGCACAAAAAGAAAAGTTCCCTTTCAAGGAAACTCGCGCTGTGGGAACGCCTATGCATGATTGTCTCATGAAGCACATGTGAAATCAGTCCAATGGCGTGACAGAACGTCATAGGCGGGTGACGTCATGACCAGGAAACTATAAAGCACACCCAAACCAAACAGCGCTAGCTTCTGTGTCTTCAGCAAGCACTATGTGTGAAATTGTCTCTGTATATTTATTGTTGTTTGTCACAAGCATATATTAATTATCAGACAGGAGTTTAATGGCGAGCAAACAGCCTTTTGAATCGTGTCCCTTCCTGCCCTCGCTACATTATGAGCGGGATACACGCGATTAAAGTGTCGTTTGTTTGGGAGCGGGACATTCATGTCAGCTCTCGTGTGGGCTGACACTGTTCATTCATAAAATTTTCCAACGTGTAAGAATGCACTATCGGGAGTTTTTAGCCCCGCTCCTGTTGGCTTTCCTCTCGAGGGAAGAAAGCCTTGCATTGGCTTGGATCTCGCATATGCCGAGGCAGCGCGTAGATTACGGGTCTGCAATAAAGAATCTAGTGGCTCGGATCTCACGTTTGCCGAGGCAACGTGTAGATTATGGATCTGCAATAAGAATCTATGGCTCGGATCTTGCGTTTGCTGAGGCAATGCGTAGATTATGGGCCCGTAATTTATTTTTAATGCAGAGGCAAACCAATTATGTGTTTGAAAGCCATGATTTTATGATTCTTTTTGTATTTTAGACGCTAATATGAATATTCAGCCTGTCATTATTCAGACAGTGTATACTTGTCTGATTGTTTATTGGTTGCATTTAATTTTGAGAAATTAAATCAAATAATCATTCTGACTTGAGAAGTTACAAATATTGAAAGTAAAATCCATTCTTATGGTGAGAGCACATGCTGAGTGCTTCATGCACTTTTCTAAAAATCCATGTTTATGGTAGTGCATGTGCCGAGTGCTTCGTGCCTTTTCTTAAAATCCATGTTTATGGTAGTGCATGTGCCGAGTGCTTCGTGCCTTTTCTTAAAATCCATGTTTATGGTAGTGCATGTGCCGAGTGATTCGTGCCTTTTCTAAAATCCATGTTTACGGTAAGGGCATGTGCCGAGTGCTTCGTGCCCTTTCCTTGTGTGCTTCAGGGCGCGGTGGTCATCAGCGAGCATATATCTCAGTGTCCACCTGGAAACGTAGCGGCGCTGGGATGTTTGCTCCCTCTGAGGAGGGTCTCAGAAGGGTCAGTTTGGTCATTCCCTGCTGGTTCGCTGCTACAGGGCACCGAGTTGGCCACTCGTGCTACACCAGAGGTCAATCTCAAGAGACTGGTTCCCTTAGTAGATTTTTTTGGCAGCGTGGAAACTTCTGCCGAATATCTCTCAATGGGTCCTGCAGACAGTAAAAAAAAAAAAAGAAAAAAAGATACAGAATTCAGGGGTCTCGTCCACCCCGATTCAACAAGGTCTTATCCACAGTGGTAAGCCCCGAGCAGGCTCTAGTTATGGAACAGGAAGTAAAGGCTCTTCTGCAAAAGGAGGCTATAGAACAGGTTCCTCCTCCCAGCAGGAAGTCTGGGTTTAACAGCTGGTACTTCATTGTTCTAAAGCAATTCTCATAGCCGTAAACAAGTTAAAGCTAGGCCAGTCATTCACTGTCAAACAATTTCAGAGACTGTTGGGTCTGATGGCAGCTGCGTCCAACGTGATACCTTTTGGCCTGCTGTACATAAGACCCCGGCAGTGGTGTCTCAAAACCAAGGGGTTCTCCCCAAGGGAAAACCTGTTTCACATGATCAAGGTCACACAGCGATGCCTTGTCATGTGGAAAAAAACGTGCTTTTTTTTCCAAAAGGGCCAGTGTTGGGAGCTCTTCGTTGTCACGTAATGCTTCCCTCACCGGCTGGTGGGCGATCATGAGTGGTCTCTCAACTCAGAGTCTGTGGCGGGGCCTCTTCTTTCCTGGCACATAAACAACTTGGAGATGATGGCTGTGTACTCAAATACTTCCTCCCAGACCTGAGGGGCCACCATGTGTGGACAACAAATCGGTGGTCTCATATATATAAATCATCAAGGGGGTCTGCACTCACGCCATTATTCAAATTGGCACAACAGATCCTCTTGTGGGCCCTAGGGCCCTTGCTCTGCTCCCAGGAGATCTGTAGAGAGTACACCGGGACAGGGTCTGTCTTCTGCTAGTAGCCCCGTTCTGGCCAGGCCGAGTGTGGTTCTCGGACCTAGTGGCTCTCCTCGACGGCTCTCCTTGGGAGATTCCAGTCAGGAGGGACCTTCTCTCTCAGGAGGGGGGCTCATTTCTTCACCCCCAGCCGAAGTTATGGAAACCTGTGAGCTTGGCCTCTGAGGGGGCCTAGCTCATAGATTCGGGTCTCTCTACCAAGGTCGTTGAGACCATATTCCATTTCAAAGCTCCCTCCATGAGGAAACTGTCCTGAAGTGGAGAGTTTTCAGGTTAAAGTGGAGAGTTAAAGGTGTATGTGGCAGACATAGCTTCTTACCACACTCCTTTGGGTGGTATGTCTGTTGGGAGACACCCGTGGGTAACTCGTTTCCTTCGTGGCACTTTAAGGCTTTGCCCTCCACCTTTTAATAATGCAGACCAGGAGAAATTGATTATGCTTTGCCCAGTCAGGGCATTAGATGCATATGTCCACAGTACTGCCCTGTGGCGTAAGACTGAAAACCAGTTATTTGTGTGTTTAGGGTCTCCCAAGAAAGAGTACCCTGCATCTAAGCAGACGATAAGCAAATCGATAGTCGAGGCTATAACACTTGTTTACGAGTCGGCCGGCCAGCCTTCACCTTTGGTGGTCCGGGCCCACTCAACCAGGAGTATGGCTGCTTCTAAAGCCTTCTTGTACGGAGTTTCCCTCCAAGAAGTTTGTGATGCGGCAGGTTGGTCCTCACTGCACACGTTTGTGAGGGATGGTGGCACAGTGATTAACTAAGAAACTTTTTAAACAACTTTACAGTCTAAATAATTTTTGACAAAATAAAGTTGAAAAATATATACAGTACCTGTCAAGTTTGGAAACATTACAAATTTTAATGTTTTTGAAAAAAGTATTTTATGCCCAATTTAATGCATCCGTTATGAATAAAACTATTAATTTCTTTCTTTTTAAATCTTACTTCAAAATGAATAATAATAATAATATAAATGATTCTTGAACAGCAAATCAACATAGAATGATTTCTGAAGGATCAAGTGACACTGAAGACCGTAGTAATGATGCTGAAAATTGAGCTTTGCATCACTGGAATAAATTACATTTTCAAATTTATTAAAATAGAATTAAATTAAAAAAATATATAAATTGTAATAATATTTCACAGTATTACTGTTTTTACTTGACACCACTCAGCAATTGGTTCTATTACATAGAAGACGAGAATTATTCCGCCAAATTGCGAGTTGCAGTTTATCCCATTCATAAGTATATACTGTATATATACACAGGTGCTGGTCATTTAATTAGAATATCATCAAAAAGTTTATTTATTTCACTAATTCCATTCAAAAAGTGAAACTTGTATATTATATTCATTCATTACACACAGACTGATATATTTCAAATGTTTATTTCTTTTAATTTTGATGATTATAACTGACAACTAAGGAAAATCCCAAATTCAGCATCTCAGAAAATTAGAATATTGTGAAAAGGTTCAATATTGAAGACACCTAGTGCCACACTCTAATCAGCTAATTAACTCAAAACACCTGCAAAGGCCTTTAAATGGTCTCTCAGTCTAGTTCTGTAGGCTACACAATCATGGGGAAGACTGCTGACTTGACAGTTGCCCAAAAGATGACCATTGACACCTTGCACAAGGAGGGCAAGACACAAAAGGTCATTGCAAAAGAGGCTGGCTGTTCACAGAGCACTGTGTCCAAGCACATTAATAGAGAGGTGAAGGGAAGGAAAAGATGTGGTAGAAAAAAAGTATATAAGCAATAGGGATAACCGCACCCTGGAGAGGATTGTGAAACAAAACCGATTCAAAAATGTGGGGGAGATTCACAAAGAGTGGACTGCAGCTGGATTCAGTGCTTCAAGAACCACTACGCACAGACGTATGCAAGACATGGGTTTCAGCTGTCGCATTCCTTGTGTCAAGCCACTCTTGAACAACAGACAGCGTCAGAAGCGTCTCGCCTGGGCTAAAGACAAAAAGGACTGGACTGCTGCTGAGTGGTCCAAAGTTATGTTCTCTGATGAAAGTAAATTTTGCATTTCCTTTGGAAATCAGGGTCCCAGAGTCTGGAGGAAGAGAGGAGAGGCACACAATCCACGTTGCTTGAGGTCCAGTGTAAAGTTTCCACAGTCAGTGATTGTTTGGGGTGCCATGTCATCTGCTGGTGTTGGTCCACTGTGTTTTCTGAGGTCCAAGGTCAACACAGCCGTATACCAGAAAGTTTTAGAGCACTTCATGCTTCCTGCTGCTGACCAACTTTATGGAGATGCAGATTTCATTTTCCAACAGGACTTGGCACCTACACACAGTGCCAAAGCTACCAGTACCTGGTTTAAGGACTATGGTATCCCTGTTCTTAATTGGCCAGCAAACCCGCCTGACCTTAACCCCATAGAAAATCTATGGGGTATTGTGAAGAGGAAGATGCGATATGCCAGACCCAACAATGCAGAAGAGCTGAAGGCCACTATCAGAGCAACCTGGGCTCTTATAACACCTGAGCAGTGCCACAGACTGATCGACTCCATGCCACGCCGCATTGCTGCAGTAATTCAGGCAAAAGGAGCCCCAACTAAGTATTGAGTGCTGTACATGCTCATACTTTTCATGTTCATACTTTTCAGTTGGCCAAGATTTCTAAAAATCCTTTCTTTGTATTGGTCTTAAGTAATATTCAAATTTTCTGAGATACTGAATTTGGGATTTTCCTTAGTTGTCAGTTATAATCATCAAAATTAAAAGAAATAAACATTTCAAATATATCAGTCTGTGTGTAATGAATGAATATAATATATATTTTTATATATATATAAAAGTTTCACTTTTTGAATGGAATTAGTGAAATAAATCAACTTTTTGATGATATTCTAATTAAATGACCAGCACCTGTAAGTATTTATAAAAGTCTAACTTTCAGCCTTATTATTATTCTATATTTTTTGAAAGCACATCAACTTCTTAACATTCTACAAAACTGCATGTAAGCTGTGTAAAAAAAAAAAAAAAAAATATGGGTCGATTTTCACATTGGACTGAAGACAGCAGACACGCTCAATAAAATTGCAATTTTAATATCTCACAGTAGATGGTGCTTATGGAACAGCTGAAATATATTGTTTTACACAGTTACCTCTGTAAAAAGTGCTGCGGTTATAAGGACTACTTTATTACTGCATTATTCATTGGAACTTCATTTGTATGCAGCTCAATACTGAGCCAAGCATAATTTTAATGATGAATTAGCACTTCCCTTGCACCAAGCTAGTTAAATAGCTCTATGCTCATGCGTTCATCATGCAGGGCTGTCTGCACGTGATAACGATCTGTGTTTACGCCACATGGACAGTGAACACATATTTTTTACGCTAAGTTTATTTTTTTATAAAACCCAATATGTGCATGGAAAACGTCAATGTTTGCTTACGCATTGCGTACGCAATGTTTATACATCAGGCCCCAGATCTGGAAGAAACATACAAAGGGTAGATATGATTATTTGCATGTAGTTTAAAAAAGTTATTAATTTCAGTCACAATTTGGCAATTTTGAAATTAAGCAAATATTCTGCACATGAGGTTCATGAAACCTAAGCACTATCATTACTAAATGGGTTGTTCAAAATGTAGTTAAAGATACACAGATTTTGTTTTTTTATAATATTTGAGTCTGCAAAAAGTTTTTTGTCAACTTTGAGGAGTTGACATTTACTCATATAAATGTTCTCAAAGATAATGGACATGGTCTAAAAGCCAAACAAGTTCAAATTTAATTTGACTGTGTTACTGTGATTCACTTTTTATTTAGTGGGACACAGCATTTGTAGAATTACTTTATGCACTACTGTATTCATTTCATAGATGCAGACAAAACCTTGGTGGAAAATCTTGTAAAACGGAAAAGCGGAAAATATTAAAAGCAAAAAGAGATCTTAGGAGACAATGAATAGGGATCAACGTCTAAAAAAATACATTAATGAGAGGTATTACCATCATGGCTCAACAATAAGAACAGCCCAATGGCCCGGGGTCAGCGTGAAAGATGCTCGATTGCATCACAAAAGTTTATCATTTGCACAAGTCTTGTCAATTTAAACATTCAAGCACAAGAGACGTGAAAGAGAACTTAATTTGGTACTAACATTCAGTCTGAGAGTGTTTTCTGTGGGCATACACCCAAGTGTACGCACAGAAAGCAAACTCTCAAACACCATGCAAATTGAGTACTTTTTCTACGTCAATGCACTTGTACAGTCACATTTAGTAACATATTTGGCTAATATCCTCTGTTGGTTATGTCTTAAGTGAACGTAAACAGACTGAGCATGTTGAGTCGGCGCCGTCGGTGAGAGAGAGAACACTGATCAGTGAAAGTAAAGAAAGTGATCAAAGAAGTCAAGACGACACAGACAGAAGACTGTTCTATTTACTTCATCTTACCTAAGCATTCCAATGCGCAATTTTTTTCATAACAACATGAGCCACCTGGAAAGAAGAAAGTGACCAGCATGATTGATATTCAAAATGGTAAAAAAAGCGCTGCTTTGTTCACAGTCTGTATCTGTAGTCCTAGTTTTGGTTTTCGTTTCTGAATGACGAATATAGAAAGCTGCTGATATAGAGAGTTATTTCATTACAAGCAGGAGCAAGACGCACATACTATCTGATAGTCGCCTGTAGTCTTTGTTGTGGTCAAGCACAGCTTTTTGGCCAAGATGCAGCTGACACAAGGTGACAACACAGTCAGCTTTTGTCACCGCTAGTTCTTTACGTCAGCTTGGTGTGTCACGGCCTTAAGAGAACCACATGAGGGATTTTCTTTCTTTCAGCAGTAGCCACACCTCTCATCATGCCACGCCGCATCTCCGCTGAGAACTGTGGGTCCATATGGACTAACAGCTGATATGAAGAAAATGTTGTGGCTTCAAATCAGTCCAGAATGGAATCTAACAACATTTGAACATTTTACAAGCATTACAGCCTGTTCAAACCAAGAATTATAACTATGAAAAGATAACTAGTGCACACTGAGGTTATGTCAAGCTCAGACCTGCCAACCTCATAAGTTTTTTCACATTTTTGAGAATGCAATACACACACACACACACACACAAACTTCTTCATAAATCTAATTTTTTTTTTTTTTTTAAATTTGACCCAATTCAAAAATTTTACTACACCTGCTCAAAAGAACCTACTTTTTAATTTATGATTAATACTGCATTGCATAATCTGTGCTTATACAAACTGACAACCACAAGTGAATCGCATTCAATTATTTAATATGAACTAAAATATTTTTTTTTGTGTGCATTTTCAAGTAGGCTATATTTACATACTACGACTAACCTGACAGTCGTTTAGACAGGTTCTGTAATGACAACTAGTCTAAAATTAAGATACCCTTAGAAAACAGTAAAAACATTGAGTTTACATGTAATTCATTTAAAATACTTAATTTATTATTCTAATATCCAAATATGATACTAAATCCCACAGAAAAAAGGGTTTCTATTTGTAACGTGCTGTCTTTGCATTTGATCATTGCACATTATAAACAAGACAAACATTCGTTGAATAAACATTAGCCGATACAAACATATTTATAGAAAACAGATGACAACGAATAAACAGGACCCATAAGAGCAAAACGAATCGCTTATTCAAGAATATCAAGTAGCCTATATGTTAGCTGAGTCCAACATATAACAAGGGGTTGTGTTAACTGTAGCGTCCGTCATTTAACGAATCTTAAAAACACGGGTGGATAATTCAAAATGCTTTCTGATAGAGAAAAAAAAAAACACACACACAAGCAAGAACAAATTTTAAACCTAGCACATCAATTTTCATTTTACAATGATCTTCCCTCTCTCTGTGCGCGTGCGTTTGTGTATATGAGAGAGCTTGCGCAGCACTGAGACAACGGTACTTTTAAATGCATAAGTAACTAACGTGCTAGTTTTCATACAAAATAAGAAGGCTATGTAACATAATTAGGCATTTTAGTTATTATTAACACGATAACGCAACACATGTAACTTTAGGCTACGTTTCTCAACACTGAGAATAAATAAATAAATAAATGCCTTTAAAAAAAATAAAAAAATAAAAAAATAAATTTCCCCAGACTCATCCACAAATCACTTTCATAAACACAAAGCCATATAGCGATTTCAATTATATTAAGATTTGTTGTTCAGCATTACTTGAGCATTTTACACCCTGTTTACCTTAAGGAGTTAAAAATGCGTAAATGACTAGTGTACTGTCCTCGCTTGAGAATTCAGTCACTGCCAGGCGGCGGGAGTGGAAGGAGGGAGATCGAGCGGGATTTTGTGTTGCTGTCGATTTGCAGTCTCTTTTTAATTATATGCCTTACACATTTGTCAATCATCCCCTCTTGCTATTTGGGGAAATGAACCCAACGCTACGTTTGGTCGAACTCTTTTTCTTTTGCTTGATTTGAGTACTACGCATGCACAGAGCTAGGTTTTTGCATAGTTTAGAGTGACAAATCGTACCAGCGTACTTTGAGGTCAAAATGCGTACCCGCTACGCAAAATGCGTACATGTTGGAAGGTCTGCAAGCTGGATAAAATTCTGGAAGCGATTCCAATGACCGTTTCTCTGTGCTGTTATTGTTATAGTTGTGATGTGGACTCTGCTTTTTGGATAAAAGTGTCTGCTAAATGATTAAATGTAATGTAAATATCTTTATCATTTTATAGTCATCATCCTTGTTGTGAACGGTCCTTTACTCCATCAGAGCTGACCAGTAGGTTCTTGGACCCAAAAACAACAGAGTATTTTTAGGCTACGTCCACACTAAGCCAGAGCTTACGCTATCCGATCTTTTTTTTTTTCTTGTCTCAAGAAATATCTGCGTACACACGAAACCACTGAAACGACTCAAAATGATGTAGTATACATGCCAGATCAGTATGTGGCGCTGTAATTCTGCAATAGAGATACACTAAAAACAAAGAATAAGACTTGGAGTATGTGCATAAACCTTGCGCGCTGTATACAAACTTTAGTAAAGCTTTATTTTAATAAAGTTTTAGACGCGGTAGCTTCTGCAGCACGAACACAAGCATGTAGTACGCTGTTATTGTTGTTGTTGCTGTTTTGTGCTGTTAGCGGTGACTGACTAGGGTTGACACGTGGGGTGATGACATCATCGTTTCACAAAATATACGGATTGGCTGTACACACGAAAACACAAAGGCAGCGTTTTCAGATTTATCCACTCTGGGACCCGGTTTAAAAAAAATAGCGGTTTCACCTTCCGAAAACGCCGGATCCGTGCAAACGAAACGCCTATCCGATACAAAATTTTTGCGTATACACAGAAACACGTCTCAGTGTGGACGGGGACTTAGATGAGGCGATGCCGTGTTCCGGCTTCATATCTCAGAGCCACTAAATGCATAATTCAGCATAACAGCACAAGGATAATGAGAAAGCTTGGCATCTTCACCACCATGCATAAAAATGACAAGGGTAACAGGGACCTGAGAGACATCAGCTATGTGGTAGAGTATGACGCTTCACGTTTAGATGACAATGATGCATCCTTCATTTATTTGAATCTATTAATGCAGTGAGACCTCTCAAGACATCATCAAGAACTAGTTATGGTAGACTGACAAAGATGATGAATATTTAAAAGAAGTGATTAGCGCAGACTGTAATGCCCAGAGGAGAATGGTCCATATCAGAACCAATGAGTCATTCATTTGCGTGAATTGAGATAATATGTAGCATGACATTTGATGCAGGCTACGCTACAATGACTCCCACACAGCCCCACTAAATCAGATTTGAGTCGTGCACACACACACACACAAGCCCAAATGAGCTGAATTACTTGTGTCTGTTTAATTCTTCAGGCCAGTCTATAGCTATTTTTTATTACAGAGCTCTTTGCCACTGCTGAATTTAACAGGCCTGTAGACTTAATGAAAGCTGTACTTTAAACTCTGACCCTGATTAAAACGTTTAAGAGTGCATAATGTTGACAAGCAAATAAAATGTGGATGGTAGGGTGTCAGTAACTTCATCAGCAGGCAAAGAAAATGTTTAAGATTAAAGTTTATGGAGTAAAAACCTCTGAATCACATACTAAATTGTGATAATTTATAAGGTGTAAATAAATGTGTAAATAAAATTATTTTGTGAGGAAAGTGTGAAAGCCAGGGATGTATACAAAAAGAGTTTTTTTCCCTGACTTTGCCTCCTGGTACTGGGTGAAGTCAATGCAAAGCCCACATGGAAATCTATGTGCTTTTAACTGCAAGTCTGATATGCCCTGAGGCTGGCACCAACCAGAGGAGACATGAGCATTAGCAGTCATGCATGCAAAAAACATGCAGTCACTCCACACAACTGGAGACCATCCTCTGTGAAGCCTCACAACCAGGGGTGGGGGTGTCAGGGGTTAGGGAGAGAGGGGAAGAGACAGAAAGGGAGAACTTCTTGAGAATTCCCACACAGGGACACAAATGCTGCTCTCTTGAGCAGAAATAGCCTCATCTGCAACATTTCTGACAACAGAAGCTCATAGGTTATTCATCTGTTTACTTCGAAATGTCATTTGTGTAGTCTATTTTTAGAGATCATAAATGTAAGTGTACACTGTAGCTAAAAAAAATGATCACAGTAAACTGTTCAGAAACGAAGTAATCATTCAGCGATTTGTGTGTACAGCTCCATGCAAAACACTACTTCAGGCTGAGCCAAAATTCGCTTGCACTGCAGTGCAATCTAACTTTATTTACATAGTCATCAAAGGTCAACCTTACAGTCAAGACAGCTGTGCTTCATACATCACTACACTGCTTACAATTTTGTCAAAATGTTGCTAATGTGACAGTGTATTAATAATGAAAAAATAATTAAAGGGGTCATGAACTGTGTTGTTTTATTGTTTCATAATGTTTCATGGGGTGCACTTATAATGTTAGTATGCTTTTTACATCAAAAATCATTTTTCCTACCCTGATTTTAGCCCTCTTATTTGAATGCTCTGTTTTAAGGGGCGTGTCTGCTGTGAGACTTCAGTGTAAACGCCCACTGCTGTGATTGGCTAACATCTTTTCATTTGAAATAGCTAAGTATTACTCTCTAGAAAACTTTTAGCACGTTTTTACTATTACAGCTCTCAAGGTTAACTAATCGTGAAAAGTGTTGCATTACATTTATATCTATGGCATTAGAACATTGTAGCCTATCACAGACATGTTGTTGATCGCATGAAAGCAGTGATCTCTTCATTGCAACTCAATTTCTGCACACCAACGAATGCTTTCATCATAACTAATAGTGAAAAGCATTGTAACTAAGAGATTCGGGAATAGTCCAGAACTCAGTCACTGATAGACTTGCGCTGTTTGACAGCTCCAGCGATTGGAGCGTTCTTTGATCGCTTCTTCATATAATTTAATCACCGTTTAAATAACATTATTTTCTTCCTACTAAGAGAAACAACGTGAAGTTGACACTGGGTTGATTTACTCTGACACAGACAAAGAACATCAGACTGCACATGAATCATTACATATCAGATCAGGCATTTGAATGAACAGTTACTTACATGTTGTTGTGTTACTGTCGAGTCCATATCATAAAAGTCTGTTTGCAAAGCCTGCGCCGAAATGCGATTGATTTACCAAAGAATCAACAGTGAAATCACGAATACAAATAAATAAAGCTCATCTAAGACATTCACATTTTTGAAAATAAATAACCATATTCCTAGCATTAGGATCCTTTGAAAGGTAATGCTAATCTTGTCCTGTATCACTATTCTCTCATCTCACTAACAAACCAGTGGGCGTGGCTAACGTTGCAATGATGAAGTAGGCGTTGATTTCTTCTGCGGAGGCAGGGTTTCACCTACAGTATAAGCACATTCCAGGATCAGTTGTGCGATGGGCCTGATATCAATAAAAGCTTTTATTGGACTAACAAGGAAGTTTTCCATTCTGAAACTTACAGGATATTCTTATAGTACGATGACCTCTTATATATCCAAAGCTCAAGGAAAAGTTGACTTCTCAATTCATGACCCCTTTAAAATGTATTCTTCTCACACCATGGATGATAATATAACAGAAAATAAGAACATATACACATCAGCCGCTGTTTTGGCCCAGTCACAATCATGACCGCATTCAGCATTGCGTGTTCAGTCATCTAAGAACAGATATAATGGCATAACAGTACTGTAATAAAGGAACTGAACTACAGCCCAGTGATAAAACAACAGAGGGATGAAGAAAGTGCAGTAGAAGTGTCACGACATCACAACAGTGATATAATCAGCAATTTGTACACCACGTCCCTTAAGCTTTTGGTACTGGTTATATCTGTTAGTACATGGGGACACTAGGAAAGAAGACTCTGATGTATCATGGCTTGTAGACAGGCTGCTTCTGGATCATATGGGCTCAGCAGCTCTGCTTGGCAGAAAGGAAAACACTCTAGCAGCTCACTGAGGCTCAAAATATGGGGATGCTATAAATCATACATAATATCTGGATGGAATGCACTTAAAGAAAACAGCACATTGTCTTAAACTTGACTAGATAAACTAAAACCATAAAGATAACCAAACAGTTGATGCTGAGAAAAGGTTAAACACAGGTCAATGACAGGGACACTGAATAATGGTCAATCAATGTGTTTTCAATGGCAGACTTACTTTTTTGTTCCCCCAATCTTGAATATTTGGTTATATTGTTGGTTAATCAAATATATTGTCCAAAGAATGAGGGTTTTTTTTTTAGTATTAAGCAGAAAATAATAAAAACAGTAACAACAATTATTTATTATTATCATTATTATTAAAGTGATTAAATTGACTTCCCAGAAGTAGTTTAACTACTATAAACTTCCATTAGCCTATTCTTCTAAACTTATTATATTCATGAGCACATTCACGTTCAGCTCAGAGAGCTGGTAGGCTAACAAATGTCTCAAAATTTAAAGAACTGCTCAAACAGGACAAGATGATAATACTGCCATAACTATGTAATTAGTAAAGTACGGCTATAGTATGTGCACAGCAATAAACAGAACTATAATAATAAAATGCGGTAAATGCCATCACTTAGATGGTCGCAGTAAGTCATCGTAAATCTGTGCGCTTACCTTGGTCGTAACAATACAAATGCAGTCCATTCTCTCCTATCGGACAGAGACCTCGCGCCTTTCAGCATCTCATTTCGTAACTCTTCTTTAACGAGAATCACGCTGAATCCGTTCATAAATGCGGAGCTCACCGCTACTCCTCAAGGACCGAGGGAAAAAATAAGATAAGAACGACCCACGTGTTTGTATTTGCTATCCATGTTGGCCATGTCGATGAAGTTCACGAGAGAGAGAGAGAGAGAGAGAGAGAGAGAGAGAGAGAGAGAGAGAGAGAGATGCGCACACGTCTCCAAATAAACCCGAAGGCGCCTCAGCGAGAGCGCGCTGCATCATATCACACGAGTTTACATAGAGCGACAAGCGCAATTACGCTCGCGCTACTTCATCAAGCATCCAACTAATTGAACTCTGCAGAGCAAATACCTTTACTTCATTTCGACTATCAACCTGTTTTTAAAAACCTCTGTAGACAACGTCTGTTTTCTTGAAATCCGTGCCCGCATTCATGGATTCTGCGCAAAAAACTAAACCTCAACAGGAGAACTTGTATATTACGAAAGGACCAGTGTCTAGCTTTTTTTCCTTCATGCCAGAATGGCACGATGTCTAATATAGAGATAACAATACTACTCAGCAGTCCGAGACATCTATATGTCAATCAGCATCAGATAACATCAAAAAAGTCATCGCGACATGTTTGAATGTCCATGGAAAATTGCGACCCATGAAACAACGTTAATCCATTGTTAAAGACCACATTAGCAAGCTAAACAACGTTATTGTTGCTACATGGTACATGATCTCAAAAGATAATAACTCATTTCAGAGCATTTTATATATATATATATATATATATATATATATATATATATATATATATATATATATATATATATATATATATAAAAAACTACAACTATATATATATATATATATATATATATATATACACACACACACACAACTATATGTGCCACATCCTGTAAAGACTGACAACAAAGTACAGATTTGAAAGTGACAACTGATACAGGACAGAGAAATCCTGACACCCCGCAGAGAAAGTGTTTTGGCAGAACTCAAGCATGTTCCCAGCAGATGCAGCCCCACCATCAGTCACCTCACACACATTTTAACACTGAGCCGACGGTGTAAAAGCAGACTTTATATAGCTCATACTGTAGATTGCCCTGAAATGCAGTGCAAGAATAAATATTTGATGTGCACAGTGATTAGCCCTTCCCTTCAGAAGCAGCCTCTGTGCTAGTGCATGCTGCAGTTGCATAAAGGTTTTTGGACCAAAGAAAACAAAAAGAACACTGGGTGATAAGCATCTCTTACCCAGTTTCCTAAAGAAAGAAACTGCTAGTGGTGGTGCTCATAAAATCAGAACTCGGCCAGGGGAAATCCAGAGCACTTAGAAAACAGCTGACGATTCCTCTGACTTGCAAGCTAAACGTTGATTTACAAATACGCATGCTTCACAAACATTTCTTTAAAATACATCTTAACATTCTAAGTAATTAATTGCAATGTGTAACACTTTTGTGTTACTTTTTCTTACTTGCACAAGGCTTGCTTGTTTGTTTGTTTGTTTTTTAATAACAAAACAAAAAGTTCTATTTCTGGCAAAAGTAAAGACCTTTTCACACCAAAAGTGAAATGAATAATCCTCAGGCTGAAGGAATTGCAAATTCACGCCTGTACAGTATGCACACGCGCACAGAAAGCTGGCTGTCAGATGGCACGTTCTGAGTATTAAACTGATTTTTCTAACACATCGTATTGCACTTAACTGTGGTAGCTTTAATAAGAATACATTTCTTACTTGAATGCTGCTGTTAAATGCTCTGGCAAGGAGATAAACATGGCGAAACTGTGTACAGCTCACTCAAGGGAAGGAGCTATGGTAATAGGGCATATTCCGTCGGCAGACATGGGTGGGGCTTTTACGCAAGATTAGGAGGAAATCTGGAACCGCACGTTTGGAGAGACTGTTTATGATTTATGCACTCAAAAAAATTAACTTTCACAGTTGTTAGTTTCACACAAACCATCCTTGTTCACATTACTTAAAAATCTCATGTAACTACCAGAACGTAATTTATCTGCATTGTTTCTACTAAAAATGAGTATTGTCAGCTTTACTTAAGTATTTGTTTAGTCAACTTAACATTGCTGAGTGAAACACACAAATTAATGTTGACATCTGTAGAGATCCATAGTTCCCAGCATGCTTTGCAAGGGACTGCATTAAGAGAGAAAATTAAGGGATTAAAGTGTTATTTAATGTGTTTTTCAGTAAAGGGAAAGATGTTGTTAGTTTATGTTAATGTTTAATGTGCAGTTATGTTGGACATTTAGAGGAGTTTCTGTAATGTTTTTGAATTTTGTGGTTACCATTATGCAGAAGAGTGTTGCCTGTGTTTAGGCTGTGAGCCTCATATATGGGTGTTTAGGATGGAATTCCTGCTCTCAATTCAATTGAGTTTGTTCAATGAATTATTTTTTGAGTGCATTTTGTAGAGAAAAGAGATCATTTATTAAGGTAAATTAATTCAATAAATGTGTTCACCTTACATAATAAACATAACATTAAGTAAACTGCACATATAAATATTATGTAACAGTGACATTCAAATGATTTGTATTCAAAGAAATTTTGTCAGCTTTACTTGAATTTCTTTTGTTCATACAACTAAATTGTTATGTGTACAGATTACTCAATACAGTTGCGTGGAACCACTTCTTTTTTAAGTAAATCCAACAATTCATTTTTTTTAGTGTGGCAGGGGTCGGCAACCTATGGCACGCATGCCGGAAGGGTAATTGCTGGCACGTAAGCAAAAGCGAGAGAGGTGTATGTAATTCATTCTGATAAAGTACCTCCACCCTGTATACTGATCTACATTTCGAGGTAACCATTCTTCATAGTAACACAATTTGTTTTATTAAGTTAGGAATACTATTAAAGTGTGAGAATTAAACTGCGCAGGGCAATGAAAGCACGCAACTCTGACAAACCATTAGCGCTACCACTGCACATCACGCGCACACATTACTGACTGACAGCTTACAGCTTGTTCTGTGTACATAGTTAATGCTATAAATTTCAACCAAGTATATAAAGTCCTTATTAAACATTCCACACACATCAAAATGTCTGACGTATGTGGAATCTCCGTTCTTGTGTACCTGGTCACTTCATGTGTTTTCTCTGATTGGATAGCTTATCCAATCGTGCAAAGGAGAGGGCATTGTTTCGCATTCCAGATGAAACTGGACAAAATGCATCTGGTTGTTGAAGCCGCATATGTAAATTTTTACTACTCCTAAAATGGTAAGAAATAAACTTGCGAGAGTGTGTTATAATGGCTCCCAGTACCCTGATATAACAGCGCTACAGCAGCATGCATTACCACAGATATGGCCCGCCGCAGAGGAGTAGTTGAGCATCTATTCAGCAAGCCGATGTGCAAACTGCCACAAATGAAACTGAAAGTTCAGCATCACATCCTGAAGCTCAACACAGTCGTCTTCACTAAAAGTAGTGACACTAAATTATCTTACCAATGCTGATGCCGCTCTCTCTCTCTCTCTCTCCAATTGTAGTCTTCAATCTTGAAATAAGCTGATGATAAGTAAAATGAAGCTCATATCTTGCTTTCATTGACGTGAACCATTGAATTTGCATATAGCGCGGGAACTGAAGATTGAGGAACAGATCAATCAAAAGAACAGATTGTAATAAAACGGATAGCTATCCGATCAGTAAAAACGCATGAATGACCAAGTGTAATAGGCCCATGGTCAATAGACAAAATTTTATGAAAAATTGCTTCAGAAATATTTAAGGTTCTGTATTATTTCTATGTTAGCCATTATGAATGTTTAAAATAAGTTTATGTGTATTTATACTAAAGAGGGGGTTGGGGGAATGTGGGTTGTGGCACAGTGATTAACTCGGGAACTTAAAAATGGCACTTCATGACAAAAAAGTTGCCGACCCCTGATTTATGGGGCTTATAAAAATGTTTTTTAAAAAAGGAGTGGGTGGATTTTTACCATTATAGGCTTGTTGTTTACACACACTCTGGACACACATCTGTGTTCAAACACTTTATAAAAGTGAATTTTGCATAATAGTTCCCCTTTAACATTTAATTATTGCAGGTTTGCATAATATTCTGAATTTCACTGTTTTTATTTATTTTGAAGAATACTGAATCTGTTGAATCTTTGTCCAAGTGAGATGAGTAATGGCAAATGTTTACACAGCACACACAATGCCTCTGCACTTAATCACGATTTCTCTCAACGTGGGGACAGGAGAGGTGTCAGTCAATAAATGGGAAAACAAAGTAACTTGCTTTACTTGTTTGGAAAAGTAACTAAGATATTTTGTTGTAAACTTAAAAGTAACTTTCAGGGCTTAACAATAAGGACTGCCTAATGGCCCCGGGTCAGTGTAAACAACGCTTGGGACAGCAGACAGAACTGTTACTTGCTCGATCGGGCCAGTGCTGCATTGTCACGAAAGTTTAACATTTGCATACGTTTATCATTGGCCAATTTAAATATTCAAGTGCAAGAACATATGAAAGAGAAGTCAATTCGGTACTCACTGTTTGAGAAGTTTTGTGTGCACAACACACATCCGAATTGTGTGCCCAGAAAGTCACGCCTTTGACAGTATGCAAATACTTAATTGAGTCACATGCTCTTTCACATGCTCTTGCACTTGAACGGACACATTCACACAAAATTATGTTAAAATGCCCATATTGGCAAGTATTCTCCTAAACGTAGTCTATGTCTTAAGTGAATGTAAACAGTTGAGAAAAAATGCATGTGTAAGGGCTGGTTCACACAAAGAACGTGTTTTTGCTGTTAAAAGCACAAAAAGGCCAGTGGAACTAAAAAAGGTCTAGATGTGTTTTTTTTTTTTTTTTACAAGTTGAACTTCTTTTACATTGAAAAACAATGGAATGGAAAAACAGTATATTGGATCCATGCATTAGGTCTTAAAATGACAACAGCCTAATATTCCTGCTGTTGCCTGTGTTTTTAATGTTAATCAAATAAGACCAACAAGAAAAAAAAAAAAAGAAAATCGCTCACTGCTCTTGTCTGAATAGATTAATCTATATTTTATTTATACAGTGAAGACCATGCAGTGTTATTTTACATCTGATTACTTTATTCAATTTCTGTTCCTGAAAACTACTGTTAGACCAACCTGGAAAACCTGAAAAGCATCGTTAATTTAATTTATATTTTCGTTCTTTTCTATTTATTTGCTCGTAATTTTATTATTTGCTCTTTTTTTACTACTGACTGTTTACTTGTCTTTAACAATATTTTAAATACACTATATTGCCAAAAGTTTTGGGATGCCTGCCTTTACGTGCACATGAACTTTAATGACATCCCATTCTTAATCCGTAGGGTTTAATATGGAGTTGGCCCACCCTTTGCAGCTATAACAGCCTCAACTCTTCTGGGAAGGTTCTCCAAAAGGTTTAGGAGTGTGTTTATGGGAATTTTTGACCATTCTTCTAGAAGCGCATTTGTGAGATCAGGCAGTGATGTTGGCGAGAAGGCCTGGCTCGCAGTCTCCGCTCCAATTCATCCCAAAGGTGTTCTATCGGGTTGAGGTCAGGACTCTGTGCAGGCCAGTCAAGTTCCTCCACACCAAACTTACTTATCCATGTCTTTATGGACCTTGCTTTGTGCACTGGTGCGCAGTCATGTTGGAACAGGAAGGGGCCATCCCCAAACTATTTATACAAAGTTGGGAGCATGAAATTGTCCAAAATGTCTTGGTATGCTGAAGCATTAAGAGTTCCTTTCACTGGAACTAAGGGGCGAAGCCCAACCTCTAAAAAACAACCCCAGACCATAATCCTCCCTCCACCAAACTTTACATTTGGCACAATGCAGTCAGGCAAGTACCGTTCTCCTCGTCCATTGGATTGCCAGACAGAGAAGTGTGATTCATCACTCCAGAGAACACGTCTCCACTGCTCTAGAGTCCAGTGGCGGTGTGCTTTACATCACTGCATCCAACGCTTTGCATTGCACTTGGTGATGTAAGGCTTGAATGCAGCTGCTTGGCCATGGAAACTCATTCCATGAAGCTCTCTATGCACTGTTCTTGAGCTAATCTGAAGGCCACACAAAGTTTGGAGGTCTGTAGCTATTGACTCTGCAGAAAGTTGGCGACTTCTGCGCACTGTGCGCCTCAGCATGCGCTGACCCCGCTCTGTGATTTTACATGGCCTACCACTTCGTGGCTGAGTTGCTGTTGTTCCCAATTGCTTCTACTTTGTTATGATACCACTAACAGTTGACCGTGGAATATTTAGTAGTGAGGATATTTCACGAATGGATTTATTGCACAGGTGGCAACCTATCACAGTACCACGCTTGAATTCACTGAGCTCCTGAGAGCGACCCATTCTTTCACAAATGTTTGTAGAAGCAGTCTGCATGCCTAGGTGCTTGATTTTATACACCTGTGGCCATGGAAGTGATTGGAACACCTGAATTCAATGATTTGGAGGGGTGTCCCAATACTTTTGGCAATATAGTGCATATATGAGTTAGGCAGGTTTTTGTCACCTTATTTATTAAGGTTATGCATTACTGTCTAAAAAAAACCAAATAACAATTTACACAATCCCCAAAAACGGAGTTCTTCAATAATGGATCCTTTTCACATTACCACGTATGGAACGTAGAAGTAAACTATACATAATATTTCTATAGAGGTACGTGGGATACCATACCAAATATTATTTTTGTGTTTCCATTTTTCCAGCAGTAAAAGAGAAATGTACCATTGCATTTATATGAATTTGGAAATATGGATTGTGGCAGTAAAAAGAGATAAAGATTTCGTAACTAGCTCTACAGCTGTACTAGAAATACCCTCGCAAGTATCGTGGAATATAACACAAAGTACAGTGTTATAAATGTACATTTAAAAAGAATGAAAAAATTTACAATTTTGCTATATTTGCTATGTTAAATATTGCAATAGAAATTTGTCATCAAAGTCTGCATAATGGGTCCATAGTGAAATTTTGTTTGAGAATAGGCATCAGGTACAATTATATTCTACACTAAGGCATAAGGCGAAAGTCAACAACATAAAACACATTTTGCTGGTATATGAAAAAACATTAATAATACAGACCTTGGATTAGAGATTTAAATAGGTATTTTAAAACTTACAACACCAAATTGACATTTTCACAAGCTTAAACAGACTTATTTTATGAAATTACTATATTAAACAGCAAAATTTAATAATCATGCATTTTGACAACTGAATTTAATTAAAAATCCAATTCCACAAATCATTACCAGCTATATCAGGCTGATCACATTCAGAGATAAATGGTGTCACATTTTGGATGTTATGAATTTAATGCTGCTAACACATTTAGAATAAAATTTCAGCATTGTGAAAATGCCACCCGCAGCTTGGCCACCAAAATTTGGTATCCCAACGATAATGCTGTGACCTGAGCAGACCCATGAGGCGAGCCTAAATGAATGGAGCGCAATGACACATGAGTCCCTCTATTCTTGGAGCAAACCCCATCGACGAGACTTGGGAAACAGGGTAGGAGGAAATGAACGGCCCAGACATGCGGCCATGGGGGATGCCCAACCCACCAGACCCGTGCCGGTATGATACTCACTTGGTCCAGCTCACTGTGGGAGGATTTCGCTTTAGCGAGCACATGAAGAATTTCATTTAGGAGGGGAGAGTCCTGAGAGTGGCCATTTTATTAACACAGAAAGAAACAAGAAGGAAAAGAGAAAGGACATTGAAATACACAGCAGAGGTGCGAGTTAGATAAGTTTATTTAAAATGACCTACATTCCACTAGTATGAATTTTAAAAGCTTGAAAATGAGCAACAATTAATATTTTGTTTGTATAAATCAAAATATTAGAAAGCACTGTAAGTTAGAGTTGAAGACAAATGAGAAGAATTATTCAGATAAGTGATTATTGCATTAATGGTATAAAAGATCATCCCAAGCAGCCTAAAATTTTCAGGACCTGGCAGCTCAGGCTCAGATTTCCAGGTTTTCTGTAGTAATATATACAGTAGGTGAACCAGTTTAGAGAATCAGATCAGCTTATTGACTAACTCACCTATAGAAATATAAACACCATTTCGTCTTGAGACACTGGTCAGTCTGAAAATGTTGTTACTGAGATATTAGTCAATCGGTGGAGTTCCTTTTCCCAACTAAGCTAATGTCTGGATCCAATGCTGCTTCACTAAAAACAGACATAATCATTTGTTCTTTTATAAATATACTCAAAAGTGGCTCCTCATGTTGTACACGTCTACACACTGCAGGCAGGTGGTGGTGTTGTGACAACTGTCCTCCAAAACAGACTGGTCCAGCTACAAACATGCATACTACATCAACACTGTTTATACATGTCCAACTGCTGTTTAAACTTTGAATGTTTTCATGGTAACCCTAAGAATGTGGTCTGACAAGTCACTAACTATCGGGGTATTTTTGTTCCATTATTCTAAATAAATAGATTATGACCCACAAATAAATATAAGGGTCAATGACGAGACGCCTAAATTTTCTGTCCGGTTGCATTTTTTTCAGTTAAAATTTGGTTTAAATGCATAAAAAGATACCATATATATGTAGTACCTCTCCCGTGCATGTACTCACTTTAACTTTTCAAAAAACATTAGTTATTTGTAATTTTCTGTTATTTAAAGTGTCAAAATATCATGTGGTGCGACCATCCGGCCATAACTTCTGTTTTGGAAATGTCTTTGAAATTACTCTAAATTTATTCAAATTCATTTCCTGCACTTATTGGCATGATTTCCAACATGTTTTGTAATCCTGTAAAAAATTGCAAAGCATTCCTATTTATATTTCCATCATAATATACAAACAAACTTTGTCCGATGATGTCCATTTTATGAAATATCATGTGGTGCGACCATCAAAAAACAACCACTTTGGTACTTTCATGTTGAAATCCATTCAAAGACAGGAAGTTGCATCATATACCAATTTGCGAAGGACCCATGGAAGCAGTGAACAGGTTTGTAACTCTGTCTTAAATTTGGAAAAAAATAACCTTTTTAACAGCTTGTATGTAGTTCCCACATTTGGATATCATGTGGTATGACCTCAAAAAAACAATAAATATTTAGTTATTACTTTTATTACAAATTTCATAGTGACCTTTTGTGGGAAGCTAGCTTGTTTTGTTTAGGTGGCCAATTCTGTGCCTGTAAATTTTGACTGAATTTGAAAATATCATGTGGTGCGACCACTGCAGAGTGTTTTCCATGATAGATATATGTCCTAGATTGGCAGTTTGTGCTTTTATATTCAAGTGATGATTTATATAAAGTACTTTATTTTAGTATCATTTGGAATAGATTTGTATGCAATTTGGGTCATTTTATAAAAATATTTCAAACAGTTTATGTTTAAATTGTACAATATGAGAAAAATGTAAAACAAAATTGTTCAGAGCATGTAATTTCAGTTTGGTAATTATGCATTTATTAGTCATTTATTGTTTGTTTATTTATAACTATTTCAATCTATTTTACCAGATGCCACTGCCAAGCAAAAACCGCTGGCCATAAAACCGCTGGCGTGTTAATTCTGACCCTGCAGCAAGAATGGAGTTACACCTTGCCAGAAGAAGAGTGAAATGTTATTACAATTTAAAATATCTGTTTTCTATGTGAATAATAGTAAACTGAAATTTATTCCTGTGATCAAAGATGAATTTTCAGCATCATTACTCCAGTCTTCAGTGTCACATGATACTTCAGAAGTCATTCTTATATGCTGATATGCTGCTCAAGAAACATTTCTGATTATTATCAATGTTCATATTTTTGTAGAAACTGTGATATATTTTATTTGCCAGGATTCTTTGATGAATAGAAAGTTCAAAACAACAGCATTTATTTGAAATAGAATCTTTTGTAAAATTATAAAAGGTCTTTACTGTCACTTTCGATCAATTTAAATGTGTCCTTGATGAATTAATTAATTAAATGAATGAATGAATTAATTAAAGAATTAATTTCAACTTAAATGAAAGTCAACTTAAATGAAATGGGGCACTGTTTGCGATGTGATTTTTTTAATATAAAAAAAAAAAATGTTTATAAAATTTGTGTTCATGAAAATTCTGTGAAATTTTAATAAAATCTGGTTTAAATCTATTTTTTTTTGTATAAAATTGATTGTTTATTGATCTCTTTAAATAGATTTTTAATGAAATTTAAGGTCTCCGTGTCATTTGGAGCGACCACACATCATGTGGTGCAACCAAAAATAACAATAACTGTATTAAATTAAAAAATAAAATATATGAATCACTGATACAGCATGCTTAAGTGAATGGTATTTTTAAAACATTTTTATCAGTTTTATGTGATTTACAGGAAAAATAAGTGTAAAACTACATTTAAGAAGGCAACTCTGAGGTTATAGAGCAAAAATATGGTCATTCTTCACAGAATCTCAAAAGAACTGCAAATACTTTGTTTCCAAACACTTTATTTACTGAGAACTTGTATAAAAAATAAATAAATAAATAAATAAATAAATAAATAAAAGTTAAGCATGTTAAGGAAATGAATTAATTTTAAGATAAATTACAGTCGCACTATATGACATTTTTTAAGGCTATGGCCAATTCATCTAGTTAAAAAAAAAAAAAAAAAAAACAACACTAAAATCACTTAATTTAAAATTTAAATATGAATTTATGTGTACACAACATTCTTAATGTTTGAACAATTGCAATAGGTATTATTTTTTTGTATTTTAAAATTGGCCTGTCGAAAATCCTTATACGTCATTGACCCATAAAGAGATTTACAAAAAATAATCATATGCGCAAATAATTAGAAAGTGATCCACAAAAATATTTTCACAGAAATGAATTAAATTCACAAATAAATAAAATGAGATTTGCTAATAAAAAAAAAAAACATTCACAAATATATTTTTTATGTCACAAGTACAACTCTGCCTGGCAATCATTTGTGAATCGCTTTCTGTACATTTGTGAATTGCAGCACGCATTTGTGGATCTCTTCCTCTCCATTTGTGGATTTTGAAACAATTCTAGCGCCAAGACTGCGGACAAATCCACAAATAGGTCGACTCCACCCACTGACTAGGCTACTCAAGCCAATCAGATAATGACCACATTGCGCTGACCAATCGCAGCACGTTCTTGCTACAACCAATCATGTTTTGCTTTACAATCGGGGCGAGAACAGATTTACACCCCTGAAAGGAGCTCTGTACTATTCTTTGGGCACTTTGTTCGAATGAAGTGCTGTTTGAGTGATTAAAACACCCCATTTATAATAATGTTATAATGTATAATGTTATAGAGTTATATATAGAGTATAATATTTCTTTATATTTCCATCAGGATCAGTGAATCAGGATAAAGGACTATGCATGAATTATGATCATTCACAGATCCCGTACTATAACACCTTCTCTACCTGACGTGCGTGGCACGGCACGATGCAGCAAATAGAAGGCATTATAATCATTATAAACAAACGGATCACATTATTACAGTCCATGTAAATACAGCTAGTGATATTGTCTACAAGCGGCGTGGTGCAACACGTCACCAGCAATAACCCGTTCAACTCCAGAAGTACAGTATTCCACACTTGCATAATACCATGTATAATACCAAATATGAGCCCGAATGACCATCGGTGACGTAAAAGTACTAGCCTCGGCAGCACTGCGGCATGTACAATGGTTTTTATGACTAGATAATAAAAAAAAATGCAAAATGTTGCAATGCTGAAAAATACACTTTTGTATTTATTTTGGATGCTGTAAATAACTTTTACAATCAAAAACTATCTGTCTGATTCATTTGAAATATATGTGTGATCAAGTGTTTCACTGCTGGACATTACTTTTAAAATGAAATGCACATGCTATTTAGAATTTAACAACCTGTCACACGTTTAAAAAGAACTCAGGTAGGCTACATCTTCTCTACAAATAATGGTAATGTTAAAACATTTAATTAATGTTTAAAATATTACTTATAGACCTAAAGTTTAATAGCTGGTTTGCTGCTCATATCCGTCATTAAAATGTTTGACTGTTGGCTATTGTGCGACGACAGTTTCATCTAATTCACAAACTCACATGTTTATCACAAGGTTGAATCCAGTTAGTTAAGTTAATAGCTTATTGACACTTTCTGTTCTATCTTGATTAACGTAGCACTTCCATAACGCATCTGTATCCATAGTGTTGTCCCCATAACAGAGAACAGTGTTTCTCTGTTTCTCTGGCAATTTCAAATGCCGCATAAAATATAATAGTTTGGCTTGGCTTGACACACAGTCTAATGGTCTAACGAAATCGAAATTTTAAACATCTTTTTTTACTGTACCAATATTTAAGAACCCTATACTTCCTACAGGTGTACAGGTGGTGATTCATAAATGAATGCCAGGCAGAATTGTGCTTGTGACATAAAAACATATTTGTGAATATATTTTTTATTAGCAAATCTCATTTTATTTATTTGTGAATTAAATTCATTTTTGTGAAACTCCTGACATGTATTTGTGGATCTCATTCTATTTATTTGTGCATATAATTATTTTTTGTGAATCTCTTTAAATTTATTTGTAGATCATAATCTGTTTATCTGGAATAATGGAACAATTCTATCTCCATACTAACTAACCTCACTATCGTTACTACAAGCAAATTCATTTAATTTTCTAGAAATCTGAGAAGTTGGGCACAAAGCATGTTTATTTATTTATGAACCATTTAGTTTGTTCACAATTATGTCAGATGTTACAGTGGGGCAAAACATGTTTAGTAAACTTTAGTAAAACAAACTGTATCCACCTTTTTCCTAATGAGCCTACTGCGTTTTAATAATGGAAGGCACTTCCAGTTTGGGGAAGTTCCACTAAAAAGACTGAAACAAATCATTTCAAATAATAAGGCTGTGCTACAAATAATCGTTATCCGACAGTTTGACTGAATAAGATGTAAAATTTCTTTCATGTTTCTATTTTCAGGAGAATAATCTAACACTTGGTAATAATGTGACATGGTATAACAAGAATATATATGGCAGTCGCTGAATTCTTTTCCTCCTGATTATTTTCTTTTTTTTCTTTGTATTCCACATTAACAGTATGAAAATAAAAACAACATATACTGCACATTCGTGGTCTGCTATCCCAATTTAATTTATGATATATCTCAAGAATCTCTCATTTTCTACCCAAATCCTCATGTCTCTTTCCAGGTTTGTTTAAATACAATATTTATTGTCTTTCATATAAATGAAATCACTTTAAATACTGAAATCACTTTGAAATATTATCACTCAACTTTCCAGATAATGAACATTTTTGATTTGATATGCAACACATCTGTGTATTGCTGCAGAAATAATCTTTTAGGGATATTCATGATCTGTTATAGTAATTTGTTACTACTTTCACACTTTTAAATGTGCAAGCAGAATAATGTCATGTCATTATACCCAGTTTTTGAAAATGCTTACTGCATTCCCAGAGCGAGCGTTTCGGTGATTGTTTACAGTTTAACGGAAGTTACTCCCATAATTGAAGCAAAGCGTCATGGGTCGTAGGAAAAAGGTGGATAACTTCTGGAGTTACCTTAGACTTCCAAAGCTTATCTGCACAGCAAGTAAACTAAAAATAGGGGTATATAGGAGGGTTTTTTTTTTTAACTATGGACACTTTTGGCCCAGTGGATTTCACACTCTCAATATTTTAATTTGTCTACTATCAATGCACAACAATGGACATATATTAGAGGAGAATTATTTCATTACAGTGTTTCATATCATTCTGTGGTCAAATGACACTTGAAACATTTTGAAATAAAGTGTCTGAATCCTTTGTTTTGCTATAAAGCTAGTTTCATGGATAGCATGAAATCCATTAAACAAGCTTTATACATTTTATATTTTCACACTATACACTTTATATTTTCACACTATATGTATAATTTGACAAAATTGTAGCTTGATTATAAATGATGCACAAAAAAAAAAAAAAAAAACTTTTCATAAGTGATATTTACCATGCTATTTACCATTAAATTATACACATAATATTACTTCTTGTGTAATGATATGTAATGTAGCTTACAAACCGTGTAATGGTGTGTAATTAAGCATACAAAACCATGTATAATATCTTTGTTCATTTTTTTGCATGTAATATGCATTGTGAACCTTTGATATTTTTAACTGGAAGAGAAATAAAACTGACTGGAAGAGACAATTGTTGTGTTCTCTTTTCCTCTCCACAGCTTACCATGTCCAATTTTTTCACATTTTTCAAAAGTGTGGTGAGAAATAACCAATGCTGTATTAATTTCAGCAAACATCTAGCAGCGAAAGTCTGAAGGTATCTGCATATCTACTCCTACACTCAAAAAAAATATGATTTTTTTTTTTACTGCTTGTTCAATTTAGTTATTAAAAATGAGCTAATGAAACAAATCTGTGATAACTAATCTATCTTGTGGTGCTTTTAGGAGGTCATTTAGTGTTTGAACTTTCTGTTCATCTGTTCAGGGAAAGAGAACATCTGCTACTAAAGTATTCAAGCTCACAAACAGCATGCAGAGAGACTGCAGTTAGAGCCATGGAGCGTAAAGACTCCTCTGTCATATTTGTTTTAAGCAGCATCACGCACAGCTACTGAGACCGAAATACTTCCCCTGAATCCAGAAGGATAGAGTGTCTTTTCCGACAGTTTCTGTGAGTGTGAGGAGTCATTCTACAAACGATTTTCAGTAGACACTTTAAGATGGATTAAAGCAAATTCCACCAACAATGACAATTGTGATAACATGCAAAGCAGGATGTCAGATTCTCAGAATACCTGACTGATGATTACATACAGAGTGTGTAATAGCTAGTGTTGTCAAAAGTAGCAGTACTTCGGTACCAAGTCGGTACTGAAATTTTGAAAATGTGACGATACCAGCATTTCTGTAGTACCGGGAGTACTGAGTATCTGGGTATATTCAGTACCCACTGATAGGGCTGTGCCAGTATTTTACGTGAATATGACACAAGTGAAGCACAAAGCTTTGTTTATAGAAGAAATAGGCTAATAGGTTAGCAATTAAATGTGACATCGCAGCCATGGAAACATTTTGGTACATGCCGAATGAGAGAGGTACGTCATAAGTTTAAGCTTTGTCGGCTTTGTATTCTGTTTTGCCAATCACGATCTGGTCACCCGATTAGCAGAGAATATTCCATTAGTTATTCTACTGAACATGGAATCTCTGTTTCTTTTCCCAAATCTTCAATCACGCAGGGGATTATAAACGTTTCTTCCTTTGGTTCGCTTTTAATTAGGCCTATTATATTCGCATTCTTTACTGTGGTAAAGTAGAAAAAACACCATAGGACAGAAACCTTTTTGTTTGCACGTCAATTTCTATTTAAACACAGTTTGTGCTTGTTATTAGACTTTATAAGGCACGTCAAGTTTATTTGTATAGCGCGTTTCACACACTCAAGTGATTTTCAGTTTCGCTTTCTCTGGAAGCGCAAAATCAAACATAGCCTGAATGTCTGAAGATAAAACTCGCTCTTCAGACCTTTTACAGCAAGTGTCAGTTGCTTGAAACATCAGGAGATAACGTGAAGATATTATTAAAGAGAAATGGTCTCTTTCCTGCTCGTGTCTCTTATCCCTCTCAAAGCGCAGAGCGGCTATATGACGCATCTTTGTGTGGAAATAAAAAACAAATGTTTTTTTAGAATAATACTTCACTTTCTTATTATTTAGGTTACCATTATTTACTGATATTTATTTAATAGTTTTACAGGCTGTAGTGTGTCGTTTCACTGAAGGAATAGCTAAAATAAACATGCACGTCTGTTTCAATATGGATGTTTGAGCATTTGTTTAGGCCTAGGCTATTTATTTTTTTTATATTTCAAAATTTATTTCATTGAGGTATATACACACACAAACATACACACACACGCTCCAAATATTTATATGTATGATTACCATCATATTTAATATGTTTTTAAAAATAGGCTAGTTAAATAAAATAGTAAAATAGTTCCAACAGATTTTCCTGTGGTACTGAAATTGGTACAGAGAACCGTAAATTTTTACTGGTATTGGTACCGACTACTGGAATTTTGGTACCGTGACAACACTAGTAACAAAATTAAACCGCTTCCCATAGCTGCTTTTGGGAAACGCACCTCCGAACAGTTAAAAATGAAGTTTAAATGCAAAATGGCCCCAATTACAGCACTGCTAAAAAAAAAAAAAAAAAAAAAAAAAAAGTTCTTTCATTTAATATTTAAGACTGCCATCCATTTCCAATAGACATGTCAATCAACCATGTCATGTTTGGTTGGTGCTTTGTAATCTGAATGCGGTCTAATTAAAGGACCATATTATGGTCTTGTTTAATAAAAATAAACAGTATGCCATTTTCTGACAACATCAATCTTTTTAAACTGTGAGATATTTGTGAGATGCTTAGCAGTAATTGAATGATATAAAAAGTTTTAAACAGCATCAAATTGACCTAAAAAAAAAATTAAAAATCAGACCAGACATTTCAGATATTTCTAAGCTCTATTCGGTAATCTAATTCAGAAAATTAAAAATTGGAGCACTCTTACCTCTATGCTGGTGCTAAGGCTGGGCAGGGTGTCGGAAGTCACCGTTGTGCTTTGAATGCTGGAGAAATCCCACAGGTTCACTGGGGGCATTGCATCGGGCACTTTCACTGATTCCCCACATCTCTGATTATCCAATAAGGTCACTTCGTAAAATTCCTGGATATCTGATAAAAGAGAAACTATACATTTTCAAGAGGAAATTTCTTTCTGTAATATCATACCTGAGAGAGCTTACTAAAAAGGAAAAGCAAGATACAGAGGCCCCACAAAGTATTTAGAAACACATAAGTCACACATAAATTTATCAATTTCATTGCATAGACTATTTCATATCAAAAAAGACATTTCTGCAATTATTTTCTAACCAACCGGTCCCACTGCAATTTTTTTTTAGTGAATTTATGATTTCAGTTCCCCTCAAGTTCACACAGGGCGTAGCTCATCACATTAACTATATGTTCCTCTAATGCTTGACAACCAAAAAGTGCCTAAATGTGTTTACATTTTAATTGTGAAAACATTCCTACATTTTAATTGTGACTTAAGTATACAAATGTCTTTTTACGGGGCACTGTATATGTGAGCTCAATAAGCGTTTTGAAGGTCATTCAAAGACATTAATTGTGCAGCTTTAAAACCTTGTTCATAACTGATCAAGGTCTCTGATGTGATTTGGTTGCTAATGGCATGTATCTATAAATACAC
The DNA here is from genome assembly GCF_019924925.1 of Ctenopharyngodon idella. Lineage (NCBI taxonomy): Eukaryota > Metazoa > Chordata > Actinopteri > Cypriniformes > Xenocyprididae > Ctenopharyngodon > Ctenopharyngodon idella. The sequence goes on from NC_067221.1 coordinate 24,472,940, forward strand.
ATCCTAGTGAACAGCAATTTAAAGATTACAAACAAGAGTGTGGACTGAAGCTGGAGGTCATGGGAGATTTAAAGGTCGTTAACAGCTGTTACAACATTCTTCAGGTTACAATCGTAATGACACAAGGGTCAGATGGACCCCACAGGAACTTCTTGTTATGAACATTTATTCCACTTATTTGAAAGCCTCCACCCAGTCATAAGAAAACAGTGAATGTTTATGTATGAATGTGGCAGATAAGACAGAAGTTCAAACACTTTAACAATCAAACAAACCGAAACCATTTACACATGCAAAAGGCACATGTGCAGTTTAAAATAAATTAGGGAACTAGTCCCTTCCACAAGCAGAGGGGAAATGACTGTTTGAGAGAATGCAGTTCTGCGCTGTGGTTGGCTATGCTGTTCGACGCTCAGCCGAGAGAGAAAATAGCAGAGGTTTACAGTTCTTCTATGCATGGCAGAGATTGGGTAACAGGGCTGAAAATACATGCTGGATCACATGGAGCTTCACAGAAATGAGAATAAATATTTTTATAATGCACGCAGCTGGTGGGGGTGATTCCCTCATCTCTGGTTTCCCTGTAGAAATACTGAGTCCAGTGACTTCACAGCCCCTCTGAAAAATGACTGGCTTGTAATTGAGCTCCCACTAATGTAGAATGAGCATTTGTCCTATGACCATTAACAATTTAGATCTAGTATTTTTTAATATCTAGGTCTGAAATGTGATTTTGGTTCCTGTATTAAGGCTCCTCAAAAATAAAAGTTTTGTGCCACAGAAATGAAAGTGCTGGATGGGTAAACTAATCCAGGATTTATATTGAGATTAATCGCTGTTCGTTCACTTGTCAATGCCCCTGTAAGTCTTTGAGAAGCTGGAGGGTGTCACAGAATCCTACCATTTAACATCTGACTGACCTCTCAGTCATGCAACTACTCTTAAAATAAAACAAAGACAGAAAAAAATAATAATACTGAATATATTTACTGAAAACCAAAGGCTAAGGTTATTCTGCTGAAATGCTATCTGAGGCGCAAGTCATATATGATGTAGTAAAACGAGACACAGTGGCTTCCCAGATTGCAACAACTTCCACTTTTATTACAGATATTTTGTGCCAGTTTCCCAGGAAGTGATGATTTTGTTCTCTTAAAAGACATGGGATGGAAACAATGCTTTTTATTCACAAATGTTTTATGTGATATTCCAATTCTGCGCAGTTAAATTCGCAACTTTGGATGGAAAATTCTGACTGACATTATTCCAAAGCATGTCTTGTTTATAACATGTAGTGACATCTGACAGCAGGTCATATGACAACTCTTTAAAGTGTTAAGAAATAATCAGAGAATTGTAGGACACAAAATGTCAAGAGCAGCTTCAGATTGGCAATCGACCTGTTCAAAAGTTAGGATGGAATGGGATGAGAGCAAATTATGCTATCTTACTGAAAACAATCTGGGACACATAAATCAAAGGTCCTAATGATTTTTCAAGTGCTGAATCATAATGCATCAAACAAATTAAAAATGCATTATATAAGAGTGTGCATTTACACAGCACTCTAGCTGAGTCAGCTGCAATATCTGAGCAAAATATGTCATAACTTCATCTGTAAATCTCATTGAAGCACATCAGGAAGCAGATGGCGAAAAACCCTCTATCTGCAAGCAAATCATTCACGTACGGTTTGTGTTGAACAAGTATATTTGAAGCATACTTTTTGTATTTTTAAATTAGTCAATTAGTGTTTGAGAGTTTTGTGTTTGCTCCATCCATGGCTGCTTCCTTACATATTGATTGTGGGGCTCCCAAATTTAAGTATGCCAATATCGGAGAAGTAATGTTTCCGTATGTAGCTTGAACAACCAGATGCGTTCACACTTTGCCAAGTTTCGCCTTGTATTTGTCATAAATCAGCTCCTAACAGTAATTACAGAAGTGAAGCTATGAACGAATAACCAAAAATTATATTTGGATAAAACTAGTTTTCCCTGAGGCGGTCTGGTAAATTTGTATTTCACAAATGTGCTTTGCAATTTTAACCCTGAATCTAACATGTCTGCATTTTCTTCACACAATCTCGGTAAAAACTACAGAGCAAATTACCAAAGACTTTTTAACTAACGTCCGAGAAAAATTTGTGAGAAATCTAATCCAGATAATAGCGTCTGAGATTGTGTTGTATGAGTTTTACAATGCTTTGCTCATTCATTTTTACATTCATCGAACACCGTAATTATAGTTCAATTTCTCATTACGCTGCTTAGCGATCTTTATTATGGGTTTTGATCTTTTTGCCAACTTTCTAAGTAAATAGAAGACAGTTAGTGTCTTGCGTACTTCAGGAATCCTATCTGATGACAAGAGAGTACGATCACAAACTGCTCAAAAAGGCTACTGGAGCAGCAATGTGCAGCAGCAATCTGGAAAACTTGTCTTCCCGGTTTCACAGACAAGGCTTCAGCCTAGTCCCAGACTAAAATGCATGTTTGAGCTGTTTTAACTGAAACGAACTTTACATACCTTAAAATATGTCAGTGCCATTGTTTTGTCTCAAGATGTACACCAGTAATGTTTTTGTTTTTTGTTTTTTTTAAAGGCACTTTTATAAAAGCATCTTAAATGTCCTAATTTAACTAAGGCCTAATCCTGGCATAGTCTAAGCCCTGTCTGTGAAACCAGGCCACCATGTTCAAATTGTGCTAAAAAAGCATCTTTCTAACGCCAGGTCTTTGACTCCAAAATGATACATCTGTTTGTTCTAGCAGATTTATACAGTATGGACAACAACATGGCTGCCCTCAAGCTTTTGGTCAGCCAGGATAAAACATGCATACGATGAAGGAAAGTAATAACCAGTAGGGTTATGAGTAAGATCTTTAATCCGGTCTCTGTGGCAAATCAGTCTGGCATGTGATGAAGTTATGATTGAAGCAAATTACTAATGAGCACGAATTTTTGAGTGAGGTACACAGAGATTTAATCATTGTTTCAGAATCAGTATTAGGAGGTTAATACTGAACAACACACTCTTTTGCCCTTAGTATAATACCAATGACATTTTGAGGCGTTCTGTTTATTCATATCAGTTCAGTGACCCCATCCATGCTCTGAGAGTATGCAATGTGCATGATAAAAATGTAGCTCTAACACTTTTAATCACTGCCTATTTTAGTAGTACTACCACGACACATCAAAACCATTGTTAGTAAATGGTCATGCTTTGCATGATCTTTATAATATCAGCCCGAACGTGTCCGATATAAAATTTCTAAACAGGTGAATAGTTCACAACCATTAGAAAACACAAACTGCATCAGACACTATGGTAATTCAAACTGATTTATAATTACGTCCCCAATAATCTATGGAACATCACAAATAAACCTAATAGAGATGTTGTATATTTGTGAACTAGACACTTGAACTCTTTATGATCTTTTCACAACTAAGTTTAACAAGACTAAAGAAAAAACAGCTAATGTACAGTGGGTACGGAAAGTATTCAGACCCCCTTAAATTTTTCACTCTTTGTTATATTGCAGCCATTTGCTAAAATCATTTAAGTTAATTTTTTTTCCTCATTAATGTACACACAGCACCCCATATTGACAGAAAAACACAGAATTGTTGACATTTTTGCAGATTTATTAAAAAAGAAAAACTGAAATATCACATGGTCCTAAGTATTCAGACCCTTTGCTCAGTATTTAGTAGAAGCACCCTTTTGATCTAATACAGCCATGAGTCTTTTTGGGAAAGATGCAACAAGTTTTTCACACCTGGATTTGGGGATCCTCTGCCATTGCTCCTTGCAGATCCTCTCCAGTTCTGTCAGGTTGGATGGTAAACATTGGTGGACAGCCATTTTTAGGTCTCTCCAGAGATGCTCAATTGGGTTTAAGTCAGGGCTCTGGCTGGGCCATTCAAGAACAGTCACGGAGTTGTTGTGAAGCCACTCCTTCCTTATTTTAGCTGTGCTTAGGGTCATTGTCTTGTTGGATGGTAAACCTTCGGCCCAGTCTGAGGTCCTGAGCACTCTGGAGAAGGTTTTCGTCCAGGATATCCCTGTACTTGGCCGCATTCATCTTTCCCTCGATTGCAACCAGTCGTCCTGTCCCTGCAGCTGAAAAACACCCCCACAGCATGATGCTGCCACCACCATGCTTCACTGTTGGGACTGTATTGGACAGGTGATGAGCAGTGCCTGGTTTTCTCCACACATACTGCTTAGAATTAAGGCCAAAAAGTTCTATCTTGGTCTCATCTTATTTCTCACCATCTTGGAGTCCTCCATGCGGGCTTTCATGTGTCTTGCACTGAGGAGAGGCTTCCGTCGGGCCACTCTGCCATAAAGCCCCGACTGGTGGAGTGCTGCAGTGATGGTTGACTTTCTACAACTTTCTCCCATCTCCTGACTGCATCTCTGGAGCTCAGCCACAGTGATCTTTGGGTTCTTCTTTACCTCTCTCACAAGGCTCTTCTCCCCCGATAGCTCAGTTTGGCCGGACGGCCAGCTCTAGGAAAGGTTCTGGTCATCCCAAATGTCTTCCATTTAAGGATTATGGAGGCCACTGTGCTCTTAGGAACCTTAAGTGCAGCAGAAATTTTTTTGTAACCTTGGCCAGATCTGTGCCTTGCCACAATTCTGTCTCTGAGCTCTTCAGGCAGTTCCTTTGACCTCATGATTCTCATTTGCTCTGACATGCACTGTGAGCTGTAAGGTCTTATATAGACAGGTGTGTGGCTTTCCTAATCAAGTCCAATCAGTATAATCAAACACAGCTGGACTCAAATGAAGGTGTAGAACCATCTCAAGGATGATCAGAAGAAATGGACAGCACCTGAGTTAAATATATGAGTGTCACAGCAAAGAGTCCGAATACTTAGGACCATGTGATATTTCAGTTTTTCTTTTTTAATAAATCTGCAAAAATGTCAACAATTCTGTGTTTTTCTGCCAATATGGGGTGCTGTGTGTACATTAATGAGGGAAAAAAATGAACTTAAATGATTTTAGCAAATGGCTGCAATATAAAGAGTGAAAAATCTAAGGGGGTCTGAATACTTTCCGTACCCACTGTAAAATGTAAATGACAGTGGATTCATAACAGAATGTAAAAGCAAAAGAGCTGTTAATCTCCTTAAATTTGTTATATTTCATAGTGTAGATGACAAGATTTAATTGGAGATGAGACCTCCCCACTGAGCCGGTCAAAACAGAGGCGTAACTCTTAGCCGATTCCCAGGTTTCTCTGAGTCTCATGTTCACTTTTCTCCCTCCGGAATGAGATCTGTGGTAAGGCAGCCCTTAAACAGAGTGCTGTATTGACGTCCGATTAACAGACCTCTGCAGCCACAGGATAGAATTTCCACAGTTCACAGAGCCTGCCGGGTCTCTTTACCTCTGACACATGTCTTCATTATCTTATGGCTCATTTACAGACTATGGAATGCAAATGCTTTCTGTAGGCAATTAATAATATGATTGAAATTATCAACTTTGGATATTACAATAATTTACAATCAGCCACATAAAGGGGATCATTTTAAAATATATGATAGCTTTTTTTGGCTGGCTTGACGCTTGCCCAAGTGATTACCATGTGCTTTAGGAGATGCTTTCTATCTACTTGAGGAAGTGATTTTTATCCATTACATATTCTGTTTCAGGCAGGACCTCTGAATAAAGATTAGGAAAAGATATCGGCCTGCCTGTGTGATATCAGATTCACCACTCCAGCTCTTTATGAAGCACTAAGAGCTTTTTTTAAAAAAGGTTCTTCTGTGTCTGAATAGAAAACCTTGCCATTATCTACTTTAGATAATGTGATTTAATCTTACCCTTACTCAGAGTCTCATTTTCAAAACAATTAACTAGGAACTCGTGAGGCGGGTGGGTTCTGTCAAGGGTAAACCTGGTCTGTCTTGTGACCCACATTTTGCATGCAGGAGGAGACCTGCCCTGCTCTGGTTAACTCTTCTTCTTTGGCATCCTGGGAGGGATCTTAAGGCTCTAATCATTGAGAAACATGCACCATGAGTCTGCATGTGCTGCTCTCTCAGAGAAACCATCATAAATCATCAGCCTACGGATTAGGACTGGGGTAATCATGTCAACAGACGGATTACATTTTGTTTGTCCTTTAGAATACATATCTGAGGAAAAGTCAAATTGGAAACCGTCACTCCAATGCATTTTTCATTAGCAGCACTCTTAAGAAGAACACGTGTGCATGCAGGACATATATGAGTAGAGGGATTTCTGTGCGTGTTTGTGTGAACGTGAACGAGGCTACGCATGAGGGTGATTACACATGTATGATGTATGAACTTATCCAGCAATGTTGAGCACGACGATTCATCACGGCAGCTTAGAGTAAGACTGTTTGCTGAGATACAGAACAGTGGTGAGGCACACATAGTGCTCCAGCTTGGACAACAGAAGCAGATATTTACAACTCTTGTGTTGTGATACGCAATTTAACTGTGCCCACCATCTCTAAATGCTTTTTACAAAACTAGTTTGCTTTTCAAACTGAAGCAAGATACATGAGTGAAATACATTTACAAAGAGGAAGCTGACCGGTCTTTGTCCTAAAACACGTGACTATTTCAGTAGACAAACATAAAACAAGTAACTAAGCACGCCTTATGTAGAACTCTTTCAATTCAACAACTCAAGCAACTAAACTTTCATGTTTTTTCTAAAGAATGAGAAGCAGAGGATGAAGTTATTACAGGAAGCCTCCACACCTTGAGGGTCAAACAAAGGAAGTCACTGGCATGCGGCCAGTTAAACCCTAGAGAAACAGCCTCAAACAGGCTGTTCAGTGTTCAGCATTCCTCGTGGTTGCTTTCTTTGCCTAGTTTCAAACGGCTGGCCTAAGACAGTGGTTCCCAAACTGGGGTACATGAGGTGACAGAGGGGGTACGCAAACAAAATGCTGAGTTTTGCCGTTCATTTAATTCTGCCCTAACTAAAATAACATTAAAACCGAACATGCATTTATAAAATGCCGCCTCTAACATAAAAACAGCAAAAAGGTCAAATACATGACATCCAGTCAAATTAAATCATCTTTTGCTGTCAAAACTGACTGCATCCACACAAGCAGCATGCATATGATAGGTTGTCTGCAGAGTATGCTACCTTGGTAAATCATGCTACATTACATTGTGTCAATGAGCAAATCTGTGGCTTTGAACGAATCAGGAGAGTCAAGGATTCAATGACCTATTCATAAATAAAGCCACTTGCTTCGTTACTGAATAAATGAATGAATGACTCGATGACTCACTCATTAAGTGAGCCGCCACTTACTGTTGGTTTTAGTTTAATATTTTGAAGGATCAACTTTTGTTTTTACCATAATTTCATATTTCTCTATTGAACATTTTTTTTATCTAAAACATTATCTCATAACATTATTTATGGCACTGTAATTGAATTCATGCCACTGAGCAGGATTAAACTGTGTAAATACATCTAGATGCAGCTTGTGCCACTGCAGTGCAAAGATGGCTTTTGTTGGTATTGATTTCATTTGATTTAAATTATTGATTTAGTTTAATTTATTGCTTTATTCATTATATTAATAATTGCATTAATGGGATTTTAAGAATTTGACAAAACATGGCACTTTAATAGGTTTAGAAAATCTTTATAAAGGTAAAAAATAGAAATGGAAAAGGTGTGACTGCAGTCTAAGTGGAAGTGAGGGGGTAAACAGAAGGATGTTAAATGCCTCAGGGGGGTACGCCACTAAAAAGTTTGAGAACAACTTGGTTTTATTGTATTGGCACACATTTTATTATCTGTGGATAATTTTTATTTGTGATAATTTACCATGTTTTTTTTTTTATTTTAGGTTGGCACTTCAAAATCTGGCAAGGGACAACAGATGAAAATTAGAATTCTGGCTTATTTACAGTGTCTGTAAACTGTCCCTATCAAATAAATAAATAAACCAGAGAACTAAGAAACACTATATTGCAGCACCTCAAAACAAACTGCAAGATAACTCAATGCAGAGCAGATGTCTTTATACAAGAACATGCTCAGATAATACTTTAAACAATAGTTTACACTGCTTCGAAGAATTAATTCCAATTGTTTTTTACCATTCACAGTATAGTATTAGGTACTCTTTAGTATAGTCACCTACATGTCAGTAAGTTCTCACCCCTCTGAAAACGGAGGCAATGACTTGAGTAACACAGGGCCCCGATTGGCTTTTACTACTCAACACCCCTGTGCAATGACAAGCTCTCACAAACTTTTGGAGGGAAAGCGTCGCAACCTCCACACACTGAATATGAACCCTTCATGAATGAAAAACAGATACTGAAAATTTCCAACAGGGCTCACAACAAAGTTCAGTCACTTGTCTTGTGTCCCCTTATTTGTTAAATAAAATTGTAAGTAACATTAAAATTAGATAGATAGATAGACAGATAGATAGATTTCATGCAACTCATTCCGATAAACAATAGCTCTCACAGCATGACACAGTACTTTCATTATTACTAAGGAAGTGCTGAATGACACATTGTAGTACCTATAAGCGCCTGGAAGAGGTTACTCTGGAAGATGTCAATGACTCTCTGGATGGAGTTTCTCAGCTGTCTGTCTTCAGTGTTACTGAGTTTTGACCGGTATTCCTCCAGCAGTAACAGAGCCCTCTGTGCATCTATACAGGGCAGACAGAAAGTTTAATGAATTACAAAATTACACGATACTGCAGCAGACAGCATAAAGCAAGAAATATTTAAAAAAAATATCTACGTTTACATCTCTGCCTTCCTTCTTATGGAGTGAATAAAGCCTAAATAAGTAGTAAAATACTTTGGTATAAGTTTTAAAATCTATGTGGTGATGACGGGACAAACAAAAAATGTATGACAGTTCTCACGTCCAAAGAATTTTACAGATTACATTAAGTCTGAAATGTTCTGTTAAGCCTCCAAGAAGTGACTTACCAGCTCCAATGTCTTATTGCGTAAAAGTATATCCGAAGTTTATCTCACCTTTTTTTCTGACTGGCATGTTTAGGTTGGGCTCGTGCACGATAACCAATCCAGCAGAGCTCGCGACAAAAATTAACAATACACGCGATAATAAAACGCTCCTCTCCCAACACGAGTTCGTCCAGAGTGTCAAGGAGGGGTAAGTTAGACGCAGTTGGCATGAAACTCAAATGTTTATCCGGTAAACATGAGGACGGTTCAGGCTGATATGAAATGATTTTAGAGTCGAGCGCGAGCTGCACTTCTTTAACCTGACAGTCGAGCGACAACACAGAATTGAGCTTTACTCCACTGACAGCCCTGCGCTTCCATTCAAAAGACACACAGACGCTACGATTCAGTCTCCACCGCCAATCTGCTCCGCGGCTGCGGAGGAAAACTGAACATATGTCGCCGCCAGTTGCAGTAGGGCTTCCAAAAAAACTCCCCAAACTGCAAATATACACCTCCCTGCCGTGCGCTTGCAAGGGCTCAGTGTGAACACAAGCGATTCAAATCCTCACGTCTGCAGTTTCCCTCATTCTTCTTCACCTTCGGAAGAATGAGGATTGTTTTCCTAAACGTCAAACTTCTTTCGTTATCTCCTCCTCCTTTTTTCTTCCTATGTGTCAGAAATTCCAAACTTTCCTCCAAAATGGCGTCCCAGGGTTGGAAGAAAGTCACGTGATTCTAGACCCTACCCTTGACCGCCCAATCATGGGACTGAGCTACCTTTCAGCACAGGGTTGGGAAGGTGAGACTTCACACTTTCTTAAAGGAGACTCACTGACTCAAGCAGGCAAGTGGTATAAACAAGGGTCCATATGAGGATATAGGCTCTCACAAGTTTATGCGGGACTTTGATGTTCATATTATGATTGAACATTGCTATGCCTAGACTGTGTTTTTAATCCAAATGAAATATTCACGGCTTTGACTACACCGGCTTTGACTTGCCTAGAAGTTGTAGTAGCTGTTCACGTGGAAGCTCAACTGAGGGGGCATTATGTAAAGCCACACAGAACCTGATCTTGAGATGTGTTAATCCAGTAGTGTAATGGGTAGAACTATTTTAATGCGGGTATTGCAAAACACACACACACAAACATATATATATATATATGTATGTATGTATGTGTGTGTGTGTGTGTGTGTGTGTGTGTATTAATATATATATGTATAAATATAAATAAAGTGCCATGAAATATTGTCAATTTTATTTAATAATATTTTATAAAATTATAATATAATATTAATTTTATATTAATTATAAAATAACAATATTTTATAAAATATTGTCGTTTTTTTTAATTAATCATTTTTTGCGCATCTTGTTGAAAAATGTTGCATGCATAAAAGAAAATCAACCATGAAATAACCCAAACCAGGTTTAAGCAAAAACATTCTCTTTGCACTCTTCATTTATTAATGTTTTCCAATCCCAGAACGCACAATTAAAGGGTTAGTTCAGCCAAAAATAAAATTTCTGTCATTAAGTACTCACCCTCTTGTCGTCCCAAACCCGTAAAACATTTGTTCATCTTCGGAACACAAATTAAGATATTTTTAATGAAGTCTGAGGGTATTTGAACCACACATAGGGAGCAACGTCATTTTGGTTGAACTAACCCTTTAAGGTTGTCTGACACTACAAACACTCAATGGATCATCAGATACAGATGTGCCTTTCAGATCTAACATATATTGACACAAACAACCAAAGCAGAGGCCCAGATTAGAAAGTAGACATGGTAAAAGAGGACTTTATTTTTAGATGGTCATGTTTTATGAATGATCCTCTCTGATCTTGAAGAGGCTACCTCCATCTTGCCACAGTGTACAAGAGCAGTCAGGTTTGCATTGTATCTCACGAACATTGGATTTGCATTGAGTGTTTAGTTAGATTTTGGCCTTTAATCCAGCGTATTATTCTTGGTGACAGACATGCATGCTTTGCATAAGGCTTCGTTTTTGGGAGTCTGGCACCTTTGTGGAATATTTCATACTTTGATTCAAATTTGTTGTTTTTGTATAAACTGTGTCAATGTAATAATCATGTATTACCATTTGAGACTGGGCATATTCTCTGTAACAGAATGTGGATCTGTAAACAATATGACATAGGCGCTTTCCAACACATGTCCATCCCGTCTGGCTCTCTCATACTGAACAGTGATTATAGCAGCTGTTTTTGCTGTCATCTCTGGACAAATTGCTCACAATTAATCTTAGCATAAATCAGGATTTTGGCAGCAGTGTTGGTGAGTGTAGTGAGAGTAGTGAGATGAAATTTTGTCAACAACAAGAAAAATACAACTAAAATGATGCAGGAATTTCTCCAGGCAGTAAAGTGTACAGAAACAGTTGTTTTGTTTAGATGTTTTTGCTTTGTCACCACTAATGATAATGTGATGCTGTTGCGGTTGCTGCATTGAAATCATTATTTCCATTTTTATTCATTTTATTATAATCAATCTTTTTGGTATTATAATAATAATACAGTGGCATGGCATGTAATTTGATCTTATTCTCTTAATGTGTTGATGGCCTATTAAACAAATCCCAGCCTGTAAACATGATAATTCTCTGGCATCATTTCAGTGGGTTGTCAGGATGCCAAGACATGATCGATCCAGAGTAACAGCTTATCTTCCATTTGTGCTGCATCTCAGTATATCAAAGGCACTCTCTCTATGAGAAATGCCATTCGTAATGGCAATTCCAATGAAGATTATATTGTAATTCCCCGAGAAGTCAAATTCAGTGATTTTGCATGCACATTTAAATGGATTAATTTTGAAACATCCTTATTTAATGCCATGCAGAGTATTCTTCCAGGATCCATAAAAGTCCTGCCACGGGCCATGAATGAATAAATAAAACGTAAAAAATACATCCACCCATCTTCCAAACTTCTCGTCGGGTTGCGGGAATGCTGAAGCCTATCCTAGCTTCTCAGGCCATAAGCAAGGAGACATCCTGGATGGATTGAAACACATTTACACTCTCTGGAAATGTATTTATCAAATATAAGATAGGCTAAAACCCAACGTAATGGACTTATGGATATGGATCCACTGTAATGGATTCATGGCGTTTCCCTGCCTATTGCCTGATATGCTGAGCATTAACTTCAACATCCCCACAACCCTGGTTTGCAGAATCGATAGATGGACTTTTTTACACAATCACAAAAACCTACATTTATCATATTCATAATATCACATTCATAACTCATAATAATTAAGTCCCTGAACATTCATTCTGTCTGTGATTAAGTTCAGGACTGACTGATACACAGAGGAGTGCTTCGGTGGTATTTAAATCGTGGGATTCCAATTTGACGGTAACAATGTATATTCACTATGCAGGACATGATTAGGATAAGTAATAATGTTGTTTGCCAGCATTAATAAATTATGATGATAAGTTGATTCATAAAGCATCTCAAGGAGCTATCTTTAAACTTCTGATGAAATAACTTTGACTTTAAGGTGGTAGATAAACATGTGTTCCATGTAAAGTATTGCAAAACACTCATAATAAAAAAAAAAAAAATTGCCCATATACTTGCTCGAAAAGGTCTGAGATGGTAAAGAAAATATATTTTTTGCTTTGTCCTAACAAACATTTTCAATATGATATTTCCAAGATAAATGATGCACACCCAAGTATTTATAAATCAACCTGCATAATTCCTTCATCATGAATAACAACTGGAACTTTATGAATGTTCAATGGTGAACCAAATACAATCTCTTTGTTACGTGTTGGTGTGGTAGAGATGAGACGTATTCGGAAATCCACAAATAAGGGTATTTAATAACAATGAAGGAGAGAAACAACCATACACGCTTTACACAACATTAAGAACAGACAAGGAGTGCAGGGAGTGAGTCCATTATAAAGGGTATGTGGATTATCAGGTCCAGGTGCAGGTGATGAGTGCTGATGGGGAGATGACGAGGAAGTGAGTGCAGGTGAGGAAACAGGAAGGATCATGGGAAATGGAGTCCGGGAACGAAGGGAACTGTGACACTCTTCAGTTTTATTTGCATTAATCTCAAGAGCATTTTTACCACACCATTCAACCACTTTGTCCACATTGTGTTTGGGGCTCAGATTGAGTATTCAGAGTGTCATCTGAATATTTTAATGGCACAGTATGTAAATTTTGCCGCTAGAGGTTGCTTATTTAAAACAATAACAAAGGCGTAGCTTGATGATGCTGTGAATGAACGTGGAATCATGAGAGGTGTCTTCTTCACCTCCACAGCCAATGGAAAGCAATCCAACAGAAATCATGTTCATGGATGAGCTAATGTATTAAAGTTTTATTAGCATTACTGTTGTATGAAACAGGGCGAGGCCAAGAGCCGTGGGAGCAGATCGAGTTAGGAGCTTTTATTATTGCTTATATGCTGCATTTGGCCACTGCCGCTCCTTTCATTTTGTTGTTTATGTTTACTTTATGATTAAAGTTACGTTTAATGTTTGCTTTTATTTCATTCTAATGAAATAGCCACAACTGCTAAATAACTACTCCTACAGGTCACTTTATTTGACGAATTAAAACTGGGGGGTAACACAGCGCTGTTTTACTTGGTCAAAACATTTATACTAAAATACATTTGATTTGAGTGTGTTGAAAGGTATGTTATAACGTTACTCTGCGTTAGTTTAGTGGCTGGTATGAGACACTTTTTGCAAATAGCAGTAAGCTAGATTGATATTAGCTGGATGACTTATGTTGCTAAATGCATGCAATTAATTTTAAAATATATTGTATGGCAGAGAAAATGCTGTATTACTGTTACTACAAATAAAGCTTGTTCTGATTATGCTATGTTAGCCACTTGTCTCTGAGGCATGGTACAAATATGTTACTCACGGTAAATAAAAAAAAAAAAAAAAACAAGAGATTCAAACAATAAGACTAACCGTGTTGAGCTATAACAATGATTAGTTTTCTGTCGATAAAGGTATCCAAACAGTTGCTCACCTGTCTAATAAAACACATAATATATTAAAGCATCTATTGATGTTTCCATGGTATGGAAGTAAAACTGGAAATCGAGGGTAACGCGGATATGGCATCAGTGAAAGGTGACGCAATGACACGGGTCATAATGGCAGAAGACAGACTATTGTTCACCTTTACTATCTGAACTCTATTAATACGAGAAGAGGCATATCAGTTTAACAATTCTAGATACTTTAGTTTTACTGAAGGCTTTTGTCTACCACACATCAAATAAACGATTATTTGTAAAGGACTGATGATCATACCTTTTTGCTAGCATTTAGTTAGGTAGTAGTTTGACTTCATATCCGTGTGAGGGGATATTTCCTTGTAATCTATTCCAGCCCCTTGGTCATGTCATGATTAGATGATAGGGGAAGGGGCTTAGAGTGTTTGTGAATGGCCAGATGGCACCGTACAAATCCCACCTTACATCATAAAATAAGTCTGTTAATGTAATCTCCCACAGTAGTATTAATACACAAGACAGGAAGTCTTATCTACATCCCAGCAAGCCCAAAAGAGCACTGTAGGGAGACAGTAGCACACATTTTGTATTACTGTCTGCAAAAACAAAGCACAGTGATTGAAGTGAATGGGCTGTTGTGCCAAGTGGCACCATTCTGCACTGTGCACCTATAGTACATGGGCAATGATGATAATGTACTTATAGTGTGCAAAAAATGTCAATGAGGAAAATCCATGGTTTCACATATGGATAAAGAATTTTTTTTTTTTTTTTTTTTTTTTTAGAAATGTGTGTTTGTCTTGTTAATCAATAAGTACATACATTTTTGGATCAGTGCTCATACATACCTAATATGCATAAAAGGAAAATTAAGGGGAGGAAAATTAAGACATAAATAAATAAATACAGCCTAATTGAAAAAAAAAAAGATTTTTGCTGCTTGTTTAAATTACTTAATTAAAATGAGCTAAAGCAACACAATTCCTTCACATGTTGTTCTAAATTAATTTCATTGTGTTCAATCCACTTAAATATATCTGAAATTGAAGTTTACTTAATCTATTTTTGTTGGGATTACATAAATGAATTTTGTTCCATTAACTGAAATTTGTTAGTTCCCAGGATGCACTGCATATGACTGGATCAAAAGAGAAAATGTTTAAAAATTTGGTGTTATTTTATGTGTTTTGCAGTAAGATGAAAATGGGGGATGCTTGATAGTGTTTAATAGTGTTCAGTGTTCACTTATATTGGAATTATTAGAATGTTTTAAATTTCACTGGGTTACCATGTGGAGAAGAGTGGAGCATTTGCTGTGGACTGGTGCTTCACATTCAACTTCTGCTTTGTGCTGAAAGCTAACATTTAACATGCTAGTGTGTGCTCTATTGTTAGCTAATAGGCTGTTGACTACTTAGTACAGTCTAATGATTCAGTCACAAAACACATATATGAAGCTGAATTGATTGAAAGAGCATATTGGATGGATAGATGAATGGATGTTTTTGATGAATGAATCATGAATCAATGAACCTCACAAAATTCACTTTGAAACTACTTAATTGGGTCACTTAAAAATTACTTAATTTCATGTTTCAAATTCATGTTGAAGTTACATAAACAAATTATATTTGTGTAACCTAACTGATTAATGTGGGACCGATGTACACTATTAAATCATGTAAATTCAACACACTTTTTTTTCAGTGTTTTAAACTCTATACACTAAAAAAATGATGTAGGATTTACTTTTAAACTATTTTCATTCATGAATTTCGAGTAAATTTCACAAATAATTACAGAAACAGCAAGTAACACATTGAATTAAACTTTAAAGTATAGAAAATACTTTCTAATAAAGTAATACAGAAAATAAAGTCTCTTGTAGAAAATAATCTGTTTCATTTACAACTTCGGGAAAAAAAATCCGTTTTACAGTACAGTGATTAATATGGGTCTAATTAGGGTAAAATAAGAGTGACACTATTTATTAGCATTGATAAAGCATTATCATTAGCTGATTTCAGATGGCATGGCAGATTATATCTTGAATCAACTTCAATATCTTGAATGTCTTGTTTTCAGTATAAAGCTGAAAAATAAAGCTGTCAAGTGCAATTCCAAACACTGCTTCATGAAGCTTTACGAATCTTTTGTTTCGAATCAGTGGTTCGGAGCGTGTATCAAACTGCCAAAGTCACGTGATTTCAGTAAACGAGGCTTTGTACGTCATAAGTGTTTCGAAATTTCAGTGATTCACGTAACTTTGGCAGTTTGATACAAGCTCCGAACCACTGATTCGAAACAAAAGATTCATAAAGCTTCGAATCTTCATGAAGCAGTGTTTTGAAATCGCCCATCACTATTGTTGAATAAAGTCGTTATTTTGTTTTTTTGGTGGACAAAAAGTATTCTCGTCGCTTCATAACATTAAGGTTGAACCACTGTAGTCACATGAACTGTTTTTTATACCTTTCTGGGCATTTGAAAGTGTAAATTAACTTGCTGTCAATGGAGGCCTCACTGAGACATCGGATTTTGTCAAAAATATCTACAATTGTGTTCCGAAGATGAAATAAGGTCTTACGGATGTGGAATGACATGAGGGTGAGTAATTAGTGACAAAATTTTCATTTTTGGGTGAACTAACCCTTTAATTGAAAACATGAACACATTAAATTATTAATAGTATAAGCCTGTTAATTAAAATTAATAGGCTTGATTTTAGATTACTGTAATTCAGTATTCAGTATAATATAACTGTTTTAGAGTCTAACTAATGCAAACAAAATTACATTAACAAAATAAATAGGTTAAAACAGAAATACATTTACAAGTATCCACGAACACACAATGCAAATATATATTTTTCATGTATTATTCACTGCTTAAATGTTGCTTTAAAGCTAACCAATATCCTTGAAAATCTTAAGTCATCATAAGGCATGTCAAATTCTGACAGATTTGACAATATCTGTTGTCTGGTCTTATGTAACACTGATCAACTTACTCTCATCAACAGACATTATGTTCATTACTCAACAGTGTAACAACTGCACTCATTTTAAAAAGCAGTTTTTGTGAGTATTCTACTTGTCAAAAGACATGTATAAGTCCTAAATATAAAGCCGTTACTAGAGAAATATATGAAACAATAGATAGTCTGAACTGAATTTGTAGTTACTGTGAAGTAGCACAATCCAATGTCATTTTTTTTTTTTTCAGTGGGGGTCAGCCATGTTGCTATATAAATGGTGTGACTTAATTCAGTCAACAGTAAAAGCATGCCATATCGCTGATTGTTTCGTGTGGACATATGCCAGTTGGCATCTTTAGAAGTTTAGAAATGATGAGACAGTCATATTAAATTTTCCTAAAATGTTTGTCTTAATGGGAAGCAATTTATTATTGTGAGTGACAAGCCTGCTTTTTTTTTTCATTGCAGTGTAATCTGAGTACACTCGATTCCGCTCATGATTTGAACAAATCCCAGAGGCGGACAGATAATGGTTTGAATTAGCTTCTTTGACCTCAGGGATTAATCCCAGAATAACAGAGAACACAACAATAGGTCAAATGCGTGTGAAAATTGAAGATAAACTAATACCATAAAACAGACCTTTGTGGATTAAATTGGGGATTAAATATGCATGGAGCGCTATACATGTCTAACCATGTGAGCACACAGTTTTGAAGAGGAAAACAGTATTTGTCACATTTTATCAGACATTTTGCTCTAAAGACTGCTCTAGAAAAGTAAACTGGGTCTATTACACTGAGTGACTGCATTAAAAAGCTATTGTAAGAGATTAGATCCATTTCTGGCACAGTACGTTAACTCACTCTCGTTTCATTGTCCATCACGTTTATGGGTCAGTGCTGTCTAACAGCTTCTCTTCTTTTACAGAAGGGGTTGGCCATGTTTTACTGACAGGAAATGCATCACTGTGGCCTATCAACACAGCATGTATTGTTTATAATGCATGTACTTGTCTGAGAGGATTTATATGTTCTCTCCTATAATTCTCAGTTATTACATGTTTTCTACATATTCTTATCTCAGAGAAGTCATTTCGCAGGGACTTATCTATTCTATTATATAATATATAGCATTGAATGCTATAATACGACGCAAGACATTTCCATTCAAAGTGTATAGCGAAATCTCTTACAAGGGCCATGTCATCAGATATTCATTAGCAATATGGCCTCCACATCACTATGATTTTCAGTGGCCTGCTGATTCAGTATGTTCAGATGTTTGAGCCTGGCGGACATCATGTTGCCAGCTTGTATGGAACAGTTATGCATATGGCAGATGGATCAATGACATGGCACTCATATTTTTTTTATTAAAAATACATTAAAAATTCAATTCACACAGTAAATTGAAAAAAACCTCTACAAAGAGTTTTTATTTTTCATTTCTTTGTTCTTTTTTTTTTTTTTTTTTTTTGAGGAATAAAGTTATGAAAACATGAATGAAATTCATGAATGAAATTTTTACAAGAATGAAATTCTTGTAAAAAAAAAAAAAAGCACTTTAGAAACTTTTATTATTATTTCTTAGGGAAAAAAAATAATTTAAAGGCACAATATGTAATATTTTTGCAGTAAAATATCCAAAAACCACTAGGCCAGTTTTATATATTTTGTTCAGTTGAATACTTACAATATCCCAAATGTTTACAACTATTTGTAAATCGTGAGAATAACACAATTTTAACCAAGCATACGGGACGTGTCTGGGAGTCGCCTGTCAATGACGTCATATCTGCCTTACCCTCGGTTTCCGGTTTTATTTTGTAGAAACCATGGAAACACCAAAGACGCTGTAATATATTACATGTTTGATTAGACAAGGGAACAACTGTTTGGATAAATTTATAGATTATTGTTATTGTTATATAGCTCAACACGTTTAGTCTTATTCTTAAAATGTATTTTTCTTGATTTTCCGAGAGTACCATGCTTTTACCATCCCTCAGAGAAAAACACTATTTAGTAAGTAATGCAGCATTTTCTCCATCATACAATACGTTTTAAAATTAATTGCATGCCATTTATCAACACAAGCCACCCAGCATTTATTAATGATATTCTAAAACCAATCTAGCTTACTGCATTGTGCAACAGGTGTCTCACAGCAGCCGCCGAGCAAACGCACAGACGTTATAACATAATTTTCAACACAGTCAAATGTATCTAATATGATAACCAGCGCTGTGTTACCTCATACGCTTGATCGGAAGAAGCGAAAGCGGCGACTGCGGCATAATAAAAGTTCGGCGAGGCGTGTGTCGCGTTTGTCTCTCATTAGCAATCCCTCCAGCGGCCTCGTTCCGCTCCAACATCACTCGCCCTGCTCTACTTCATACTACAGTAACGTTAATAATCTCATCCATGAACATGATTTCTGCCCGAGTCCTGTCCCGATTCTTTTCCACTGACTGTGAGGTAAAAACGACATCTCCCAAGATTCCGTGCTCAAACTCTGCGACCTATCTTGAATAGGCGACCTCTAGCGGCGAAAAATCTACATATTGTAGCTTTAACAATGCTTATTATTATTATTATTATTATTATTATTTGAAAAAGTCATGTGGTGCAACCAACATGCAGGAAAAAACAAACAAACATAAAACCATAAGTTATAGCATGGAGAGGACATCTGACCTCATGACTGTGTCAAGGTCAGTAATTCTTTAAGAATTTCAGATAATTTAAAATTTTAATGACAAAGCAGGGTTAGTTCAGGTTGTAAAATGTCACATAGTGGGACACACCAAAATGATATTTAAAAAAAACAAAACAAAAAAAAAAACATTTTCTTTAAAAGGATATTTTAAAACTTTTTTTTGAAAATGATGATTATGTATATTCAAGGTATAAGGAAATGTTATTTTTATTATATATGTTATATATTATTACTTTTTAATTGATGCTTATACCACATGACATGAAAAAAAGATGACCAATGTAAATAAAAAAAACACATTTCAAAGAACTTGGCACATCAAAAGTTCAAAAGATGTTCCCTTTTCTCTAACGTAGACACTCTTATTGACCCTTTTATCCAAAGTTCCCTGGGGATCAAACCCATGATTTTGGCGTTATTAGTACCATGCTATAACCCAGTATTTATTAATATAATTATTTTTGGCATTTAGAGCAAGTAATTTAGAAAGTAGTACAGAGTCTCAAGGACTTTTAAATTACCTCTTAAAAATAAAGACATTATTTATTTAAAATAAAATATTTGCTTAGAGTATTAAAAAGCACCAAATACCAGTGGCAAGTCTTTTCTTCATCTTAGACTATATTTCCACTGAGCTCAACGAATATAATCGAACCACAATACACTAATCCAATCAAAAAAGCAAAGCAAATTCTAGTGTGAGTCTCCATTTTAGAGATATGTGTGTGGTGCAAAAGTGTGCTTTGGGCGTTGACCTGGTCTGCCCAGCTATGACCACATCCCACATGAGGAAAAAGAGGCCTTGTGCCAGTGAAGCCAGTGAATGAGCGCTGGTCAGAAGGCTGTTTTCCCTAATGGAAGGCACAGAGAGCCCTGGTGTCTGGTTGCTGTTGAGAAAGAGTGAATGGAAGGGGTAAAGAAAGGAGAGGGAACAGCACCACAGAGCCTCCTTGGCAGTCTCGACTCAGCAACCATGTACCAGGCTGTACAATAGCTTCCTCTGTTCAAGAAAAGAGAGTGCTAAGGGATGGGCTCATTGTATGAATGTGAGTGTGTGTTAATGTGTGAGAGCTTGTGTTGCACATATTTGTTTAAGCATGCGCACTGACCCCCGAACACAATATACACCAATACACCCTTTAGCGGCTCTCACAAGAGCCTCATAAAACCCTTAAGCCAGCCAGGTTGAAACTCTATATACTGTCAGAATCCTTGGCACACTACACCAATGCATCCTTTGCATATTTTGCATACATGAAACTCTGTTTTCTACTAAATGTGACCCATGTGTTCCCACCTAGCTTTCCTGGCAACAGCAGCACAGTATGGTGGGAGAAACATCAGGCTTGTTTTTCAAACAGCCGTTGTGAGTGACTTCATTAATGCAATCTAATGGAAAGAAGTTGGAGTGGCCCTCTGAGAGAGTAAACACTTTTAGTTGGACATTTGCTGCCACTTTTGTCCTAAAGTGTTAGTTGCCTCCCACCCCAAAAAAGAAAATTTTCATTCATCTTTGAAACTGAAATGAAGATATTTTAATGAAACTTGAGTGATTTCTGTCCATCCATTGAAAGTCCATTCCACCAAAATGTTGATGTTTGTTCATGAAGTTCATGAAGTGAAGAGATTGTAAAAGATATCCATATTTAATCCAAGTCTTATTTTAAACCACTCAATTTAGGTGGAATGGACTTCAAATGAAGAGACAGAAATCTCTCAGGTTTCATTAAAAATACCTTCATTTGTGTTTTAAAAGTTAACGAAAGTCTAATGGATTTGGAAAGAAATGAAGGTGAGTAAATGAGAATTTTCATTTTTTGGTGAACTATCCCTTTAATCTTGATTAGGTAATGTTTTTCTGCATTCAAGGAAAGTTCAGTTAGAATGCTAGTTGGCCAAACTTGGGGCACTTAAACGACATTTATTTTAAAGAAACATTTGAAGCAAAACGTAAACAAGCATAAATAAAATACATTGAGATAAATATTTGTTCACTTTCTGGTTGTCAAAAGTTAGTGGAACAAGCTCATCGTTGATGTGATGAACTATACTAGTAATTTTTCTAGTTCTGAGAAAAGGTCTAGCATTATTGTTTTGCAGATGCCACTTGGTTTGAAATCTTAACGTCACTGTAAATTCACCATATCATGTTTACTCATTAAAAAGCACTCTAATTCAGTACGCTACGCCATTGCTTAAACTACAACAAATAGTAGACCCCTCAAACACAGATTTTGCTCTCATCTGACCTGCCTGTTTGAGTAACCAGTCGTTTGATGTAGCCTTTGGTTATGCTAATCACAAATTGCCTCCGTCTCCTTTTCTCCTACGGTGGAAATGAGCCATTCATTGTGTGTGTTCACTTACATGCACTTCTCCTCCATCCTATTGAAGTATACCTTTGAAGTCTTGCAATTGATGAAGAAATAAACCGGAGCAGAAACAACTTCTACTGCACTTGTTCTCTTAAAGAACAGGAAACCAGAAATGTGATTTGTTTTAGTACTTAGAAACAGTGAATATTGACCGCTCAGTCTTGTTACACAAGGTTTTAACAGAGCTGCAACAAATCAATAGGTTTTAAGCAAGATCATACATATATTGGTCATGCTGTATATTCAAGCTTACCTTAGCATCCACAGGGGGGTGTAGTTTATCATGGCTCTCAATCTAAAAACAAACAAACTAAAAAATAATTATAGACCTTTTTACCTAGCCATTTTATACTAGCATCCATTGGCAATCCATTATGCTTTGGACGGTCAGGTACAGTGGCATATTCATATAAATGCAATACTTCGTAATGATATCACCATCAAGTAACATTTGCTTATCATGAACTATTTGTAGTTGACAAAATATATGGCCTGCAACATTGCTATATTAAACATTACTAAAATAAACATGATCATCACTGTCTTTTACACCTGGTGTATTGTAAATCTTAAATCAATAATAGGCAGATAGTTGCTACTAAATATAGAAGACATGTTATCAATGGCCTGACAGTGTAAGCATGATGTTCTAAACCACCTTCTCAGGTCTACAGAGTTCAGGTGGTCTTCAGTTCGAGGGACTTCTGATCAAAGCAGCAAAGCTGCTTATGATGACATGGACAGTTCAAAATCCTCACTAGGCTTGAGATAAGCTGTTCTCACCAGACTTTAGACTCACAGGACAAGGAAGATGAATTTGTGCTTATTTGTGTTTTGCAGAAGTGTGGATGGCATTTAAAGAGACTGCAGTACCTCGTTATTTACTAATGCACCTTGGTAAAGTCAAGTTGTTGATTAAAGTGGCGTGGGCTTGGATAAGATGAGGCTTGGCTTAGATTGGATAAGATGATTGGGAGAAACACATGGATCATCTTACAGAGTATCAGTAAGTGATGTTCCCCTCAAGACATCAAAGAACTTGCAAATGATAAAAAAAAAAAAAAGACTACAGGGCAGTGACTGCAAAAACACTCCTAATTTTGTCCTATCAAATAACAGATTTTATTAAATGGCTCTCTAGAATACTTGATTGGTCTATTGGAATTCTGATTGGTCAGTTAGGACGTTCAGTGGTCAGATATTTCTGAACAATAACTGTTGCACACTGTAAAACTGTCTGGGTTTATTTTGTGGTAATGGCTGTAAATTATCTCTTATATTTTGGAAATTCTTTGGTCAGTCTGTTTTTCACCCACAGTATAGATTTACTGATTGTTTTAAGTTTTTAAGTTGACATGACGTAATCAAGGCCATTTTTTAAACTCTTAATGTCTAGGGCTAGATTTTTAATTTTATCAATGCTAGAGCAAGGCATGACATGAATTATGATACAAGAAACGTGAAAGAAACTTGCTCAATACCACTCAGTCAAAACACAAGAGGTCTGCCATTTTAGGGTTGAAAAGCCAGTCTAGCCACAATTAAAGCGCCAGCACAGTATTTGAAATCTAATTTAAATAATAGGTAATGATATGATTTAAGAACTAAAACCACCGGAGACTGCAGCACTAATGGCAGATTTTTAAATCTCTCACGACAAACGTCACTGCCTACAAAGCTGCCAACAAAACCCTTCAAAGCAATTGGCTGCCACCCAGAAATTTTTACCTCTCATTTGCATAAAGTATGTCTGATATTTTTGACATTCTCACCTCTTGCTGTACTGTCAGTCCCACAATTCACTGGTGTTGGCAATGCCAGTTCAGTTCCACTCACTCCGCACCGATGGAGCTGTGGGGGTACTAAGGCAAAAACACGGCTATAGCACACTCATAAAAACATACTGAACAATGACAATAAAAGGACAAGATTAGTCTGAACAAATCAGTACATGGCATAGGGCCATGTTTTACCCATAACGCAGCTCTCAGGTCTTACCGGTTGCCTGTCTGCATTGATGTGTCAGGCTGGGACATGCCACACTACTACAATAACATGATCTACAAGATCAATGACTTGCCAGGCCCGTGTGGAAACATTGATTGTGTTTCCATGGGCTGTGCTGACCTCTGCTGACCCCTTCATGAATTAGTTAATCTCACAGCAGAGTGAAAGCAAAGCCATTTATAGTTCAGTTGTACAGCTGTTATTTTGCTTTTTAATTTAGTATCAAATGGATTGCAATCTGTTTGAGCACCCCAGACTGGGATGGACATAATAGCACTGGCTTGACCAATGCCATGGGTTTGGGCGGAACTACCTGTTTGTTCAACCAATTGCAGATGGGGAGTGTGTTTGAAGCTTTTTGAAAACAGGCACTATAATTGGAATTGACTTTGGTGACACTAGTGGTTCAAATTACACACTTCACCTTTAAGTTTATGTAATTCTGTTATGATAGATAGATAGATAGATAGATAGATAGATAGATAGATTGATTGATTATGCTGCGTTCACGCCATGTCATAACCGTAATTACAAGATGGTAACCTGTGACATTCTACCCGGGGCTGTTCACGTCCTGAGACTATAGGGGTGCTTTCACACCTGCCTCATTTAGTTCGGCTGAATCGCACTAGAGTTCGATGTCCCCCTTGGTGCGGTTTGTTTGGGCAGGTGTGAATGCAGAAATCGCACTCGGGTGCGCACCAAAAGGTGTGCAAGAATGCTGTCCCAATGAAGCCTTAAATCCTGCTCTAGCTGAATTATAACATTCATATAGTGTTTGCGAGTGTATCGACACAGTTAGCCTACTAGACAGCGCTGGGAGATCCAGAGAGAGCAAATTTGCTGCAGTATTAATACGAATGTAATATATAATTTAACAGCGAGAATGACGGCTACACTCGTATAGTGTTTGTGTGTGTCTCGACAGTTACAAATAAATCTGCAATGAGCTCATGAAGCGAACTTGTTCAATAATTTCGATGGATGACGCTGAAAAAACTCTGACCAATAAGAGGACAGTTGTACTCACATGTGACTTACATAAACACATTTTGGTACGCTTTGAAATGTTGCCTTGTTGAAAGCAAACCAAACCAAGAAGAAAATGCAACATTGTAACAAATTTAATCCCTGTAAATGCCCTAGGATTTATGCTGTGTCAGCATTATCAATGCCGAAAAGAATCTGCAGCAGTCAGGTGGTACAATTAAGACCTCTGTAAGTTGTTTACGGTAATTATTATTGTATTATTATGTGCTTTGAGACATGAGGTAATTTAACGCTGTCTCGCGTGATGCTTTGCAGAATCCAGCGAGGCTTTGGAAAGCGCTCTGAAGGGAGGGTGGGATCTCATGCTTTCAACGCTAAATTGCTATTGCTAGCCTATACCTTTAATTTAATAAAGAGAAATCTGGGCACTGTAATTAAGGAATCCTTATCCCTTCACCTAATCTATTTCTTTCTATAATGAAATATGGATGTGAATCTGTGGCTGTATTCACAAAACATCTTAAGGCTAAAAGTAGCTCCTAAATCGATGATTGAGGAGAAACTCTTAAAAATAATGGGCGTGTCAGTACAAATTTTAGGAGTCCAAAATTTTTGCTCTAAGAGTATTTCACAAAGCATTTTAGCGCTAAAACTAGCTCCTAAATCTGTGAAACGTTAGGAGCCTAGTCAAAGGGACTCCTAAGTCACTAAGACCAAATCACAAACAGTCCTAATCCACCCAAAGACACTGTACACCATTGAGGCAATAGCGATAGAGCCTTAGGTGCTGAACTTTTTCTTCATAAATGCAATACTTTTTGATTAATAGATTTGAATCTACGATGAGGCACCAAAAATAAATCTTTAACAAATAAATAAATATTGTCCGATTACCTGTGGCAGTGGTTTTCATGAGTTCACACTTACAAATGATTGAATAGAGTAATAAAATATATAATAAGCGCATTTGGTGTACTGTCCAAGGGGATCGAGGGCTCCGAGCTTGGAATTTAGCCCAAACCCAAAGTTCTAACCATATCCCCAGCTGAGAGTGAGGGACGAGGTGGCGGAGGGATGCAGAAAACTGTCAAAGTAACTATAGGCGAGTCGGCTCTCGTCTGTGTATTTATTCCTCTTCTCGTGCTGATTAGAAAGACTGTTTGAATGTGTTCCTCCTAAACTTTGTTTATAAAATATAATTTGTCGCTTGAATTCTGCATTCTCTTGAGATGCAGACATCCAAGAGGCGGACAATTAACTGTATATACTAGTTTAATTAGTGACACTTAGCCTACATTTTAAAACATTTATTTGAATATGGCAACATTTGTATTTGAAAAACCTTTATTTTAATATGGAAACATGACACCTCATTTTACAATATTTCTATGATTAAATCGCTGACTCATCCCTCATCAGCCAATCACTGTGTGCATACTCCATAGCAACGAGGTCAACCGCGCCCTTACCCTTAGCTTAAGACTTCAGTCTATTCCTTAGTAAAAGTTTGTCTCAGCAGCTTTGTGAATAGGTTTTAAGAGAAAACTCTTAGCTAAGAACTTTTACTGCTATTTAGCGGTACTCTTAGCGGTAAGATAAAATGTTTTGTGAATACGGCCCCTGATCTGTAATCTCAGTATCTCAGATCATCATATTTTGTGGGGAAAGGTGATAATTCATTTGTGTTGCAGGAGTGTGACTCCTTTAAAGAATGACCGAGGAATATCAGTTTGCCCTTCTCGAAGTGAATTACTGCATTTCACAGGCTGTTTCATTGAGCTAAAGAGAATATGAAGGACTGTTAGCTACACGCTGAATGTGCCTGCATCAGAAGATTTGGTTTTCGAAAAGAAGAGGTGTTGTTGCTCATACATTGGGTTTTTTTGTTTGTTTTTCAACTCATGCAACACTAAGCATGAATGATACCTCAAATCTTGAAGCGTGTTGAGGAAAGATATGCTATTACTTGAAACAGGGACCTAAGGAATATATAGGAACCAAAATTTATTAGAGACTGGGGTGAGCTCTCTGACCTGGGGCCAGTTGAACCAGCTGTGTTTAAGTTAGAATATATACTAGTTTTGACGTAAATGAGCACTAAGTTACTAAAAATGTTTGCGTTGCACCATTTAACTTAGTTGAAGTGTAACTCTACGTATAGACTAAATATTTATGGAAGCCTCTGACGACCTACTAGCTATGTTCCGCCTTAAGAACAAATGGTACAACCGAATAAAGTACAGAGTTAGTTACAAACTAGCTAGTAGTTACTAAGCCTCTAGTGTGGACTTTATGTTCCAAATTAAGAAAGAACTGGCTACGAACGGCTGGTGCAACCCTACCCAGAACACCAAAGCAACTGCATAGCAACGCCCTGGCAACCACCCACAACATGCTAGCATTGTGGTGCCACACTTATCATGAGCAAGCACCAAAATAGGTAAAAAAAAATCTGGTTACAAAATAAAACTTTTCAATTTCAATTTCAAATTTGCCACAGCTAGATAATAAGTCCCCAATGACATGATAGGAAGGTGAGAGATGGGAGGTTTTGTCTATTTATTACTCAAATTACATAATCATTTTGAATAGTGTTAATCGTGTAGCCACAGAAACGCATAATTTCAAGTCCTAGAACGTGAACACTTCCGAAAAGAATGTCTGGATTGTTATCCAGACATAGCGTGAATGCACCATTACTTTGTCTATTTTTGCTCGACCAACAAAAATAGTTCATAATAACAAAGTTAAATGGTGCAATCACATCATGTCAGAATTACTATAACAAGATAACAAACTGGAGCTCTGAGAAAATTGCGCATGTAATTGTGAGTTAACGAAGTGAATGCTTTTTACAAGTCCGAATTCTCATAATTACGGCAATTTCAATATGTCATGAACGCAAAGAAGCAGGAACAACCGTGGCATCTCCAAACGACAAGCAGTAGTGGTACTCCTGAATTAAAGAATGGCTGCATCCGCATACTTACCTAGTAGGCGAAAAACAGTATGTGACAAAAGAAGTATGTCTGAATTCACAGTACTCATAAAAGAGGAGGCAAAAAGTAGATTTTGAAGTGCCCATTCGATGGACATTTACTATCCCATGAGGCCACTGGAGAGGATTTATGAATGGCAGTGAAGCGATGCAACTGATACTGGTAGGTCACATTATAATGACAACATGGCGAATGTAGTATATCCAAAAAATAAGTACCTACTCAAGTGAGTATGCGATTTCTACGGAGTCCCGCACATGACATGCAGAAAAAAAAGTAAATCGAGCGCACGCTTTTACTAAGTAGTTCCCTCAATTTACTAAATCGTGTGCATGATTTACTATTTCATTCCCTCGATTTGCTAAATCGTTTGCACTATTTACTTTTTTCCTGCATGTCATGTGCGTGGCTCCATAGATTTTAGACGCAGCCCAAGTTTTTAAAATTGTAATGAAATGGAAGTAGCGACAGATCTTTTCCTCCGTAATGACTGGAGATAAGTTCTGCATACATCTGAGTCTTTCGCATTTACCGGAAGGTCCAGTTATGACTTTTTGATAAAACATTAGGCCAAAAAAAAAAAAGAAAAAAAAAAAAAAAAAGAAACATATACAAATTATTTGTCGCCACCTACTGGTATACCGATTTAACCTGCTGAAAAGAGCCAATGAAAAATCCCATCACTAATGCACACTGACAGTCCGCCTGGTACACACTAACACAAACAAGTGGAGTGATACAAAAACTCCTAGCGCTCCTGGACTAAATATCAGCACTCAAATTTGGTGACCAGAACTTAATTTTGAACAATATTTATTAACTTTTAACAGCTTTGACAAAAGAGACTGTTCCTGGATTAAAGGCTTGCAGCATATCGTGCTGCTTGCCCTGTGATCTGACAGCACGATATGACAAAAGTGCTGAGATGGAAGACAGAAGACACAGACACAGACACAGACACACAAGGATATCAAGTAAGCCGATTAACAGCCAAGCTCAGAATAGGATCAGTGCGGGTGTCACACGCACAGACAACACAGACACTCAGAGAGACACAATCTTGTCCATGAGCTCATGTACACATACTCACAGGCTCACACAAAGACTCAAATGCCGGCACCTGGAATCCTACCAAAATCTAATATTAGAAAGCAAGAGTCATTCCCTATGGTTCAGAGGTGGGAGGAGATGACGTCATCTGCTGTTATCCACCCAGATCGCTTCATGCATGAATATAAGAGTAAGAAATAGCTGCAGCGTGGAGGGTCCTGGGCAATTCCAGGCCAGGGTTACCAATGTGGGGCCCCTGTACTGAATACCATCTCCAAATGCCCTGAACTTTCATTATTGTTTCATTTCATATTAATAATCAGAGACACAACCTTTCAAAAACAAAACAAAACACAACAGAGGACCCCATACTTTCATTACTACCTATGAAGGGACCTATCCTCCAGCACAGGGGCCCTTTAAAGGGTTAGTTCACCCAAAAATGAAAATTCTGTCATCATTTACTCACCCTCAAGTTGTTCCAGACCTGTATAAATTTCTTTGGAGTGAATGAAAATGAGTGAGTGAATTCGGACACTGAGTGCACCGGAAGGGCTGCCGCTATTGCATATGTGCTTGCTGTTTAATAATCATTTGAAACTAAGCAAACTGGCAGCTCCAGTTGTAATGAAAAGATTTATCTTGAAATCTGTCATGGAAACTAGCATGTATAAACCTTAATTAAATAATAAACTCGTTATTGTGGTGCATTGTGGGAATTAATGAGTGCACTCGATAATGTCCACTATGGTTTCGGACACCATTATGAATGCCTGTCACCTCAAATAGTGCCCTACTTAAGGGTATAGGGGGTCATTTCGGACACAGCCATTTCTTGAACATGACAATGAGTTCACTATACTCAAATAGCCTCCACAATCACCAGATCTCAATCCAATACAGCACTTTTGGGATGTGGTGGAACATGAGATTCGCATCATGGATGTGCAGCTGACAAATCTGCAGCAACTGCGTGATGCTATCATGTCAATATGGACCAGAATCTTTGAGGAATGTTTTCAGCACCTTGTTGAATCTATGCCATGAAGATTTAAGGCAGTTCTGAGGGCAAAAGGGTGTCCAACCCGGTACTAGCAAGGTGTACTGGCCGCTATCGCCTCACACACGATGACGCTGTGAGAACCGTGCAAGTATGCCACCTAGTGGGCAGAGAATTATATGTCCACAAGACACACAACCTGCAGAAATAGCAGAAGGAGAGCATCTCTGACTTCCTTACATGGTTGAAATAAATCATATATGTATATGCATGCAAATTTAAACTCAAACCAGCATTCTTTTTTATCATAAACTTCTGAGAAACATTATACATAAGAAGAATCTGGGTGACTGTTTCAGCCCATGAAATGAGATGGTTGCTGTGTTCATCATTTCACCTGAACACTAATACAAAGGGACCACTTGCATCTCACCTTTATCTCAAAGCTATTGTGTTTCACAAGGACACTCATTACACTTAATCTCATTGGGCTGGACAAGCAGCCACAGCTTTGCCTTCAGGGACAATTAACAGCGTCCTTTGCCATTTGCTCTCAGTGGCACTTGTCGTATCCAACACAAGATGTCCCTTGACTATACGTTACCAAGCAAAGGCTGCTTTGGTTCAAAAAAGGTGGGGTAACAAAAGACCAGTTAGTGTGCATGTGTGATGGGGGTGGAGGCAACAGAGATGGTGGGGGAGGAAAGTAATGATAGTAGTCGTGGTGGGGGTGGGGGGTCCCCCCCCCCAATTGAATGCATCAACGGGTACAGCTGGTCATATCTCTGTTTTTAAAGAGCAACTGGCCACCTGCATTTGTATAGGGTTCAGAAACAAAGACTTTGGAACTTACCGTAGCTAGAATGTAAAGTTTGACTAACAATTGCTGGATAAAGGCTGGAAGGAGAGGGGACACTAACAAAAAAGTTATGTTTTTTTACAACATTCTTTGAAGTATCATATAAATACCATGAAATGAATATGGCACTCTTTCAGTACCATAGTATATACCTAGTAAAGTACCATGGTGTCAGTATTTTTAGTCATACAAAGATTATTTGACAATAACAACATAGTTTGAAAATGAAACTTTAAATCTTTTTAAATAACAATTCTCATTAAAGTTAGGCCATCTAGTTTAACCCATATTTTTAAACATGATAAAACTGTTATATGTTCTGTTATAAATATGTATTTTTATTTTATTTTATTTTAGGCTATTCTTTGTGTTATGAAACGTAACCTACTCATTGATTCAGTTCGCACGAACGCGTTTCAAGTTAAAGTAAGTGTTTTTTAAAACGCATATCGGTCCTCTAGCAGTTAAAATAGCCTAATGAACGCGTTCTGTGTGAACGGACCTTTTCTCTCCATTCCTTGTATAGATTATTTTCTGTGACGTAGCTGGTGTGCGATACCTTTGGTTGCCAGTAGGAGGCAGAAGAGGACGGTGAATTTTCCAACGGTTAACGATTTATTTGTATGGGATGCGCTTCACTTTGTCATATCCACCGAGAACTCGTGCAGTCTTAAAGTCTGTGCAACCCCGCTGCTGGAATTGTCAATGAGGACATTTACCATTTTACATGAACCTCAGCATGACGTGGACTGTGTTTTACCAGTGGTCTGTCAGTTTGAAATACCTGTAAGGCGTTTTAGTTTCTCATTTGTCAGTCAAAATATATAAAAAAAAGAAATATTGATTATGGAGAGATTTTAAACGGGATATCCATCGATACGGTCTGTTTTATTACGTCTGCGCCTCTGGTAAGATAATTATTTAACAAATCTTGGAAAATGTAACTTATCAACTTTAATTTGAACTTCTATATGATACTGAGATCTTTCTAACTTTAACTGTCTACAAGCTGTTTAAATAGAGCTGGAGAAGCGTTGCAGTTGCAATTTTACTTATTTCATAATTTGTTAACCAACTTTTGCTGCTATGT
This sequence comes from Ctenopharyngodon idella, assembly GCF_019924925.1. Taxonomy (NCBI): domain Eukaryota; kingdom Metazoa; phylum Chordata; class Actinopteri; order Cypriniformes; family Xenocyprididae; genus Ctenopharyngodon; species Ctenopharyngodon idella. The sequence goes on from NC_067221.1 coordinate 24,505,014, forward strand.
TTCAATTAGTGTATGTTTTTAAATACTCACTTCCTCATTTCCACTTAATCCCTGATTGTAACCGAGGTGTCTATCCAAGTATAAGCATTATCACAACCTATGTAGCCGATTTGTAGCCGATGTGCTGTTTGTCAGACTACATGATATAACACTGAATTTCAGGAGCCTACATTTTGACGTGCATTAACATGTGTTTAATAGATCGGCCTCATGCTGTTGTCACATATCAGCAGTGTTACTGAAGCCTCAAACACTCAAGCTGATGCCTGCATATTGAGATGCACTTCAGTGAAGGCTGGTAGACAGCTGCCATCCGGTCTAGACTGAGTAGCTCCACTCTTATCAAGATCAAAGCACATGCTTGCACTGAACGCTGGGAAATGTATGTGAGAGAGATGCAAGGGATGGAGTGGTAAGCCAAAATGTGAGGTGAAATATGAAACTAAACATGTCGCCTACCATGTGGATTATTTAGCTTTTACAAAGTTGCTGTTTTCTGAGGTGAATTCTGTATTTTTTGACGATTTCTGTCCTATTACACCCTATTTTTTTCTGTAGAGAAAAATGGCATAATGTTGCTGATTTGTCTCATACATCCACACTCATTCCACAAGCATTCAGCCTCCTCAAACATGACCCTGACATATAAGCCTGAAATAGACGCCTACTTAGACATGACATCAGCCAGTGTTTTAGCCAAACACACACACGCACATTCAGTACACGTCTGCTGAGCCAAATGACCTGCGTTTATAAGTCTAGTGGGGAAATCTCCGGCAGCTGTGCGAAGGCAGCGAGTATGCAGATGTAAGAGTGTGTGTGTGTGTGTGTGTGTGTGTGTTAAAAGCTTGTTTCTGGCAGGATCCCTTCTATAAGTGTGTGTAAAATCAACCTTTAGGATAGCACACCTGACAGAAACCTGCATGTTGAAGGTGTTAGATCTGCTGAAGGAGATGCAGAGGAGAGGATGGCTTTTACTAAAAGGCTTTTATATGGTTAAGGACTAGAAACCCATTAATAGCACTTGTCTTTTTTTAGCTTTTCCATAATGCAGCAAATAAAGAACACCTTTTGTGGAATCATGCCGTTTTTAACATCCACCTGATGTGCTTGAGTATAACTTTATACATCATGTTGTCTTACTGCTGTTTGGATGGTCTCATAATCAAAGATGCTTTTACTGAACCACATTTTCTTTATACATATGGGTTTAGAAAGGTTTTGGAAAATAGTGCTCTAAATCTTAAATGCATCAAAGTTGAGTGTAGTGTCTCATGAACTGAATTAATGGGTGAATGTTAATTTGAGTCAGTGAATATAGGACTGGCATTTCCAATTCTTTAAGCATGCTTTGGTCTGACACAATGAATGGCAAATGTATGTGCTTTTGAAACTTAAGAAAAAAAAAGGTATAACTCACAAAATAAAAGTTAAGTTTATTGTTGAACAACAAACTCCACACATACAACAAACAGGCCAAGGTAAAACAAATAATGCAGACAAAACAAAGTCAAAAGAAACCAAAACTCCTTTTTTCTTTGGCCTAGCCCTCCCATACAAAAACTAGTTTATGGTACAACTAGTTATGGTACAACTAAAGTTCATACATAAAATTTACTGGAATGCTCTGAGTTCAATGGCTGTTGATTTTATACATGTTGTCTTAAATGTTGAAATATTGAGACATGGTCAAACAAGTAAAATTTCATAAAGAAGCACCGTTTTGGTCACAGGAGATCACGATAAAGTGGCTGACCTCTTCACAATATGTACAAAAATATAAAATGTAAATAAAAATACAAACAAATCCTTGTCTTGCTTATTTCATTGTGAATGCTGGAAATCGGAAGTTGTGGTCGGTCCTCTAGAAAATTTTGAATTGGGGGTCAGTTGGTTGACATGGGTGACGAACTTGAAAATGACCATGTTTTATGTATTTGAGTCCTTTATGCCACTGGCTCCAACAGTTGGGTTAAAGCAGAGGCGTCTACACCTGCTCAGCAATATGAAACGATCCTTTAATCATCATCATCCGTCTTCTGCTTCTTGGGGTCGACGTCATCCTGATAGAAAAGTGGGATTAAAAATTAATTACTTGAACTGTGACAAAAAGTGGAAACCACCACCACTCGGTTCCAGTATTCTTTAGGTAGCGATTCATGATTGTACCTCATCATCTTCATCGTCCTCTTCAGCAGCTCGTTTTGTTCCTCCACCTAGCTCGTCGTCATCTTCATCCTCGTCCTCATCCTCATCACCTGCAGAAAAGAACCATTAGCCACATGATTAAAACGTCTTTAAATTAGTTTGTCGCCATGTCAGAAAATTGTGAACATTAATGTTGCACCAACCCTCTCCTTCCTCTTCATCTTCCTCATCTACCTCATCATCTTCTTCATCATCAATTTCAGGCTCTCCGTTTTCTTCATTCTCCTGTTTACACATTTCAAAAAAGATCAGTGCATGTTCTCCATTAAATACCAAAGTAGTGGAATAGTAGAGAAGTCAAGAACACTGGCCAGGCAATTTAATTACCTTTCCATTAGTGGCATCTTTTCCATTTTCCTTCTCCTCAAGGAGCTTCTTCTCTTTCAGGTCCTACATAAAAAAAAAAAAAAAAAAAATTAAAAAAAAAAATTAAGTATTTCTCTTAACTGATATTTTAAAACATTTAACTTTGTCAGATTGGAGCCATGTGTGTCCAATAGGCAGAGTGAATGCAGATTACGATTGACGTGAACAAAACGCCCCCTATGCGCACAAATTTAAATTGCATCTCTAATGACGCCCCTCTGACATTGACGCCTCATTGGCTGCAGCAGAGAATTTTGCTGTCCATCAACGACCCCTGCTCCCGCCTCTTATCGAGCGAGCTCGTTTGTAATCTGACACTTTAGTGAGACTCGGCGGCTGTGGGCATTGTAAAATGTAAATCCATTAAGCAACAATATTTTGGCGTGTACGCACTTGCTTACATTGCAGCTCCAGAAAACACAAGCTTAAAACTCGAAACAAGCTGGATGATTCAGAACCACGGAATTGTGTTTCAGCGAGCTGATACCGAACTCTAATGAAAGACAAAGAAGCGCACGCATGGCTTTCACAATCTATCCATCCCGAACACAACAGAGTTCGGCATGCACGCCACCACCGCCGTCACGTTAACCTGGATTTAGTTCGCGCAGTCGCAGAATTGACAAGAAACCGTAGGCAAAAAAACACAACCTGTCAAAAAAAATGTCAGAATATCATTGCTCCTTGAATTTGCTTTGACGGGTCTCGTTTCAATTAAAGCCTTGCCAAAAGCAGTTAAATGAGCCTTACACATGCAAATATTTTCATTAATTCGTTTATATAATCTTTAGCCCTTAAGCCGTTTATCAACCACATCAACTTGGACCGCCCCCTTAAATTCACGACGTCCCTGGCTTCAAACTAGTAAACCAACAAGCCCACGTTGTCGTCACACACGGAAAAATATAAACTCGTTGGAAATGCATAACATACAGCATTAGACCGATTATTCGATCTTTGGGCTTGCATATTAGCTGCCTCTGTGAGTTTAAAGGGCTTTCGAGTACGAGACAACGGCACCACCACCACAATTTACAGGCTTGAACGTCAAAACAGTTCGGGTCACACATAGCACAGTTTCTTCACTTGTTTATTATCAATAAACTTCAAAAAAAAAGAAAAGAAAAAAAAATGGTTATTTGCCTTTGAAATCCGATGCACTGCAGCGTTAATCCAAGTTCCGCGTATTGGCTGCATCAGAACCATTCGTTATCGGACTTGATAAACCCGAACAGCGGTAATTCGAAATAACTTGCAATATGCTTCGTTAATCCCGTCAAATGTGCGACAAATTCGTTTTTTATTATATGTGAGATTCCCTATCGTTTAGCCGCCAAGACAAACCGGCAAACTTTCAGCCCCGAAGCCATCGACCGATCAACGCGTTCTCAAACCCGCCGTAATGCCTGTTAGCCACAAACTAACCGGTAATGAATGAACAGATTTAGGAATAAATAAGTGCTCAAAACATTGTTGTGCGGAAATTTACACAAGCCATAAAACCATAGGCTACCTACAAACAAAACATGAGTAAATTGTGTAACATATTAGGCTATTTATACATGTTTAAGATCTGGAAAACGAAATACAAAGAATTACAGGTTTAAGGATTTATCGTGGTAAGGCAGTTGACGTCCCCAGCTCACATCGCCGCTGTTCAAAGGGGAACCGACACGCTTGTATAAACAAAGAACCCGCGCGCGCAGACTGTTACATTCCGGACAATGAGAAATTGCGTTTGAATGTGCTCTCATTCCGAGCGCGCGATAGAACTCGTTACAATGTATCCATTTAAATTTCTCATTACAGTATCAATTTAAATCACTTACGGAACAGTTATCGCATACTTTTTCTTTATTCGTAATAAATTAATCAACGGTTCTTTCCGGCTACAGCCCAAAATAGCCTACGCGTTCGTGTTAAATCTTAACTAGGAGACAAATGAAAAGAGAAAATGCTTTTTAAATGAGAATTTCGTTTATCTAGAGGCACCCGTTCTTACCTTTGCGGAGATTTCTGTCGCGGAGTCAACCTTCGTATCGGCCATAATTAATATTGTGTATCAATAAAATTCGGAACGAAGGAAAATGCGAAAATAATCCGCCTCTATCCTCCAATAATCACTATTGTAATGAAGCTTTCTTATGCCGACGGCATGTGATGAAGGAGGCTTTAATATAGATTTGCGGGCGGAGCATGAGAGGCGGTCGGCTGTATTTAATTGGTTAGTGGACTCCGAGGAGGTGTGTTTTCAAGGCAATAGAGTGGAACAATGGAAAGTATTTCTAAACGTAAAAGGACACACCCCCAGCCGGTATTTCAACAGGGAAGACACACCTCCTACCTCCGCTTTTCTCGTTACAGACATTTCTGTGCAATGCAATTCCACATTTCGTAAACAAATTCGTAGATACGACCATACTACCTCTCACAAATGAAGTCGTGCAATCAGTAGTTAACAAATGTTGTCTGTCCATCAGCTGCTTAGACTTATTGACCCCTAAATCACCCCCAAACACGGCACCTATACTATTATAGGATAGACAGGTAGTCAAAGCACACTGAGGAAATGTTGTTTTTAAAGCACGTACGGTGATAGGGTGGCATTTGGGAAACGGTGTTTTCATGCCAGATGCAGCCCCTCCCCTTTCCGTGAATTTCGCACTAAACTTAGCACTGCGAGCAAAAACAGCTCTTTTCACCACTGCCTTTTCATCTGACAAACGAAATGAGTAAAGGCACACAAACCAGCTAAAATTTCACCAGGCAGGCCGTTTTAGTTGCATAACCTCTTTCAGAACAAGAAACCCATATTTAGTTCATATCTGATTTTTTTATTACCGAAAAAAAAAAACTAACCACACGATGTAAGGAGCTGCAACTACTAGCGTTTATTTAAATGGAAACGCGTCTTCTGCAAGTTGGTCGCTGTAAATTATACTGTTAGAAAACGTATTTTAAAATCATTAACAACACACTTGTGTTTTATTATTCGGGATGTGACTTGTGCTTTATTATTCGGGATGAGTAGCATTTAAACAAAGCAGAAGCCATAACCTCGCCGGCGAACACAGAGGGGAGGGGAATTTCGGATACTTCATCATAACCTACATTCAAATTCAACTTTGATGACGAGGCTTCTTGCAGTCGGGCGCATCTGATTGGATGCCCAGACGATCAGAACCCACAGTTGACGCTTTGCGCGAAACGATTGGATGCCAGAGATGTCAATCAAAGAAATGACCCACAGTGTGCGAGAAAGCCTGGAAATGGATTCGAACAGATTCTTGGCCTGGGGATTGTTTATTAGAGAAGTGTATCAAATTGTAAAAAAGAAAAGAAAAGAAAAAATCACTTTTGACCTGACAATAAAGAAGAGGGCCTTGTTTTTGAACAAAATAAACAAATATTTAAACATGAATGATATGGAAGCAAAAATAGATCAGTATATTATATAAATAATATTATTAGATCAATAATAACTTGCAAAAACCTGTTCCCAAACAGCATAGCCTAGGCCATCTTGCCAAAGTAAACAAAAATAGGAAAAGTAAGTTTACCTGTTTGAACAAAGACAACAATATTACAGATTATCATCACCAAAAAGAATTAACCAGTCTTGACTAACATTTATTGATCACTATGCATCTATCATTTTATGATGGATTGCTTTCACAGTCATTCAATTACATCTTCTTTACACGTTATAATATGAATAAATATCTGATTTGTTAATAATATAATCAATGAAAACATTATAACATACTCTTACCTTAAAGAGACGCCTAATTATTAATCAGAATCTGAACACATTCTTCACACCAATAATGCCCCACTTTAATTCTAGCATCAGGCCAAATTTCCTGCTTCTCAAGCTGATCTCCCCTGAGGCAGAGTATATATTGCTGTACAGGATAAGAGACACAGAGAAACACTTCCTCATGAGTAGGCAGTGAAAACTGTGCATGCGTGAACCTGCCAGGGAGATGTGGAGGAGGAAAGCACTGCTGTGAAAGAAGTAACTCAGACTAATGCTTCTCGCTCTCTGAGGTTCAGACAGGTGTATTCTTCTAACAAGGACACATATTTGCCTGTGCGAGACAACCAGGTACACACCGGCCATAAGCAGTGTCCAGTACCTTAGAAAACAACCCAGCTATCAATGTGCATTCCTTCACCATGAGGTTCTTATTCTAAACAAAACAAGGCATGGTCCTCATCAAATAAGGCTGTTAATTTCCATCCATTTTTTTCTTCTCATAAAAAAAGTGTCTCACTCAGAGACAGGAATGTGTTCCCTCTAGTGGGAAGCACATATTATAGCAGCTACTGACATGTTCTCATCCGCACAGTGATTACAATATTAATACCTGGTCTAATTTTTTTTATTGTAAGTCTCCTTTGTTTAAACTCTGCCCTCAATCGATGTTTGAAAGTAATTTAATCTTTGCTTTCCTAGAAGACTCAGAGAACTGTATTGAACTTCCTCTTAAGGAATGTCTTGGAACTGAAATGCCGTTTCCACAAGGAGAAAGTGGTAATTTGAAAGTAGTAACACTGACCTGGTGTATTTCAAGCATAATGAGAGCAAGTGCATTCTAGTGATCCCTTGCAGACAATTACTACAGCAACCATTCTGTTAGAGGCTCAAAAACTTCTTGAGAGGACATAAAAAAAGTTTGTTTAGAGTGTGTAGTATACAGTGATATTAATATTACAATAATAATATTGTTACCATTTTAATAATGTTTTTTTAATTCGCATGCTCTCAAATATTCAGAGTGTGTAGTAAGGGAAAATGTCCATTCAAAAGCTAATGCTGTCCAATGAACACCAGATGCATACAAACAAACAATGCACAGTACAACAAATGTACACATCCAGAGAAAATCTTGACTTGAATGGTTCGGACTGAGTGGGGTGAAACCCAATTCTTCCTGTCCTTCCCACAAGAGTGTGAAGTCATAAATTAGGCATGGTGCCCTTGGTGAAATGATCGATAACAAGAGGAGGAATAAGATAGGATGAGAGAGAGACCTCTACTGCATGTCAGTTATTTTTAAATAAAATAATATAGATGGTGAACAGGTAAGCCTAAACTGTTAACAAAGCATGTCAAATATTTTTGTAAGTAGTCACTCATTGCTAATAATAGTTTAGTTGCTTTGATGAAAATACTTCAGGTGCATCCCAATTTGCGTACTTATGCATTTTTCTATAACGTTTTGTAGTATAAATAGTGCGCACTAGTGTAGTGTGCACTGAGAATTCCAAATAAAAAAAGTACACTTTAAATACCCGGATGATGCATTTAACTTAATTGTTGGACACTTCATGCACTCAACTGTTGCAGCTTTAATTACGTTAGTGGAGGGGGAGGGGCTGTCAGACTCTGATGTTAAATGACAAAATAACCTTATAAAATTCATACATTGAGTACATAGTGTATAAGTGCATAATGTATAGTGCGTCATTTGGGACACAACTTTGGTTGAGTCAGTACTGTCTGGATCTATCTAATGCAAATTAGGTATGATTGAGCTGTTCTGGATGCCGTAATGATTTACAAACTACTAGTGCATTTAGATGGAAGTAAAATTCAGAGATTTCTGAATTCACATGGTGGTCAACATTTCATTTAGGGAAGATAAAATATAATACACAAAAGGTTCAGGAAGCTTTCCTGTCATTTTTTTAAAAGCACCTTTGTGCCTTTTGACATTGAAATTCACTTGAAAATGGAGTTGAGGGAATGATGTAATGGTAGCAATTGATATGTCTCAAATTTAGGACTTCAGGCAGATCTTTTTGTACAGTAAGGCCAACTCAATGTATTTATCCCAGGTTGTTTTCATGTCACCTCAGTACTATCATCTAAATTTACACTGCTCTGTTTTCCCATTCTTCTATACTTTTGAAGCAAAGGGAGCCATTCACACAGTGTTCAAGCGCAGCGGAATGGGAAAGAATGCATGAGACGTGTCTTTACAAGTTGAACTTCATTAATTTGACACGCCGTTTTAAAAACGCAGCTCTTGTGGGATGCTGAAAAGAACAGCAAAACAGGGTGCAACGGTCAAAAGAGTCAGACATATGCTTATATAGAAAAACAATTCAAAAGCAACGCACTGGAACTGATAAAAGTGTGCTGTGTGAATTGGCCCTAAGGCCCACATAGCCTCTACAACTACGTTAGATAGGCCTATTCAATCATGGGCTACTTATTACTGGATCATTTTATTGAATTGTGTAAAAACATAAGCCTAGTTCATAATAAAAAAAAAAACACATGGTAAAAGTGAAAGTAAAAATATATTTGGCCTATATATACACAGGCCTAGTATGAAGAATACAAACACGTCTATGATTTGTGGGAAAATGCTCCACATTTCGCTTTCAGTATGGGGGCTACCTTTTTCATTTCTTTGAAGTGGTTGAGCTTAAATTACTTTATGGTCTAACATACATTTAAAAAGTGCACTAAAGGATTTGTAGCATACAACAGAAAGTGCCTGAAGCTATAGAGATTTTACGGCTGATCAGTGAAGTGCACCAATCTACAGTATATGTTCAAAGTGTTACAATTATCTCTATTAAAAAAAAAAAAAAAGTATTTAGTTACCACTTGTAGTACACAAACCCATGGTAACTAAACTTTTTTTTTTTTTAATACAGAGATGTTAAAAGCCCATTTTAGTTCATATTCATGGTGTCTCAAAATAGCACAGTTGAGTACACTTAGATGTTCTTAAGATTATCTAAAAAAGTACTAAAAAAGAATTTTTAGTATATCAAGTACAAAATTAGTGTGTGAAAATAGAGCACTTTAAGTATAGGCCTATACATTATGGAAGTGTACTTTTTTTTTCCCACCTGGGGTGTCTGGAAACATGAGCAGGAAAACAGTGAGCAACATAAATAAAAGTGATGGGAATTTGATGTTTGAACATAAGAAGTTTGCAGTGAAAAGTGGAACCAAAAGGATAAATTTGAATGTCCCAAGAAAAGCTAAACATTTTATTGACCTAGGGGTGTCCAAACTCAGTCCTGGTGGACTTGTCTCAACACACCTGTTAGTTTCTAGTATGCTTAACCAGACCTTGATTGATTCAGGTGTGTTTAATTGGGGTTTAACAGGGGTTGGGTTAAACACCCCTGACTGAGGGGCCTTTTACACGACACTGTTTTCAACTAAAAACGGAAAACTTTTTTTGCGTTTTGGCCGTTCATTTACATGACAACGGCGTTTTGGTGGCCTGAAAACGCAAACTTTTGAAAACAAGTTTCAAAGTGCAAGTTTTTGAAAACGATCTCCGTGTAGCTAAACAACAAAAACGCAAATCTGTGTAAACGATTATGTCATGCACATGCGCATTACATGTTCAGTCTACAGTGTTTCATCGCCACCTAATGGCCTGCCAGCAGAATACAGCGTTTTTAGTCATTTTCACGGATTCGCATGAATGGGGATCGTTTTGACAATGGTGTCGTCTGTACGCGGAAAACTCAAAGGAAAACTTCTCCATTTTTGCCATATTGTTGTTGTGTAAACGTACCCCTAGTCAAAGTTTGAAGCTTGTTAAAAACTACTTAAATAGTTAAACATGAAACTAAGGGTCCGTTTACACGACACCATTTTCAACTAAAACGGAAAACTTTTTATGCGTTTTGGCCTTTCATTTACACGACAACGGCGTTTTGGTGGCCTGAAAATGCAAACCTTTGAAAACAGGTTTCAAAGTGCACTACCGTTGTCATCTCTGTGTAAACTGCAAAGACGCGAAACTGTGAAAACAGTGACGTCATGCACATGCGTATTACATGTTTAGTCTATCCACCTTATTTTTCAACGTGTTTTCTGTGAATGTGCGAGACTTCCGATTTATTAGCCGCTATAGGGAAAAAACGAGAAGAATATCAAAGTGCCAACTACTTGTCTGGCATGCATACAGCGTTTTTAGTAATTTTTGCAGATCCGTGTGAACTGGGATAGTTTTGATAACGTTGTCATCTGTACAAAGAAAAAACTTTTCTGTTTTTAGTACATTGTTGTCGTTAACGTACCCTAAGAATTCATCTTTTTTTTTTCTTAAAGTGTTTTTTTGAAGTTTATGACTATAGCAGTATCCTCTTTCTTTCAAATGCAGAGAAATCCTGGTTCACCTACATTTATTTGCCCACTTCCCTCAATTTACCCACAGCATTTGCAAATACTGCCCTCCTTTGTTCATCTGCTGCATGTTATCTTATAAAGTCAGACCGTTGCAGACTGGGATTATTCTAATATTGAAAATAGTTCACAAAAGGGTTGCTGAAATCTGCCTAACTAAGACACAACAAATAGTATCAAAATATGAATCATTTTCCTCCAATGGACAAGGTTATTTTCATTCACATGTTGTTGAAGAAGTCCTCTATTCAGCTGCAACACACATTGTGTGATGAAACTATAGGAATGTCTCAGGCATAATGGCTGCATTGTGTATTTATTCATTAGCTTTAATAAGAAGCATTCACAGTCACATAGAAAACAAAAATAATAGATAGAAACAGCGACTGGGCATCAGGGACAAGAACTGAGCGTATTATACAAGTCCTTAGAGCAGCCATTGTGACTGCATCATCCAGTTTGTCCACAAACTACATTTTTGACAGAGTGGGTGTCAATAAAAACTGAAACTCAGAGACACGTTCAACCCGTCCAGCACATCAGAGAGTTAACTGGTGCTTAATGTACAGTTATGATGAACTGTGGGTGGGATATCTGAAAGGTTTCGGCCTTTCATATTCAAGAATCACGTCATGAAAACAAAGCATATAAGAGCACATGGAATTCATAAAGTATTAGATCAAAGGTATTCCTTTAGTTAATATTATTCTAACATAGACACTGACACTATTTTTTCCCACAGAACTGAGGTTAGAGGACAAGGAAGAGGAGCAAAAGACTTTCCCATGGACCCAATTACAGCAGTCTTTCCTTTCAGATTAAAAATTAATGTTATCTCAGCTTTTCTCCAAGCTCTCTCATGTAGGGGAAATTATACAGCTTTTCTTTTTATTGTCATTCAATATATAAACTAAATATAAAAATATTAAAAGAATTGTATTGTTTGATGAACCTCATAGCCACCATACTAGATTTTTACCAAGTGTTAAATATAGTAGTCAACATTTGAAGTGGATCAAAAAAGTTCATCAAAGTTGTCCTAAGAAGAAGGTTTTAGGACAATTTTGATGAAAGGTTTTGATCCACTTCAAATGTTGACTACGGTATATGGTAGACACTGTTGCACACTTGGGTAAGAAAAGGACTTTATCCAACATACCTTGATCAAACTGGAGCAATCAGACCACATTTGGAGCTCATTCAAGTGGGCAGGACTGGACTTTGTTCTTAGTAGTTTATTCACTGTCATTATATGCAAAAAGTCACCACTTTAGGCTTAAATGTTGCTGTTTCTTGATAGCTTCTGTAATTGAATTCCTTAAAAAAACTATCCAATATCTGACCAGATGCTTTGACTTTTACACAATGATTAAACCCAAGAACAAATTACCAGTGACTGGCCAATTAAACTGCTATTCCCTCCCACAAACTCCCACACTTAAGTCTGAGCCCATAAAACAAGCTGACACAGGAAGAGCTGTAAAGACTTCAAAAGATTTTATTTTTTTTTCTTTACTTAATGTAATCTAAAAGGCCCAAAAGTCATTTGAACCATGTGTCTGTGATCTCGGTACTCTAGCCTCCTCTTGTGGCCAGACACAGCAACACATAAAGGAACAAACCAAACCCCTCACTTGTACCATGAACTGAAACTGACCATGATAAAACCTCAAAAACAAATAGTATGACATTGTGAGCCAGGTGGAATATGCACTATATTTGAACTTTGGCAATGAAGACATCAAGGGAAAAAAAAAAAAAAAAAGCATACTTCCAATGACCTGGAGTCTAATATAATGCATTTTGGTTTCTTCTTTTCATGAATGCATTACAGATGAAGGTATATCAAATATCTACAGACTATGGCAATCAAGTAAATCATGACGGATTGTTCATTTTCATACTTTGTATTAACAAGTATTAAAATTCTATACATAAGTAAAGCAACATATTCTCAGAACATAGTAGCCCGATACCCTTTATATATATATATATATATATATATATATATATATATATATTTACATGGTGTATTCACAAAGAAAATGTTTGAATACCTTTTTGTTAGGAAAAATGGAAATACAATTTATATCAAATTCAATCATGAAGGCCCAAACCTTGACTATTCACATGGTCAAATAAATTACATTTAATTTATATAAGTAGTATAGGAATGTTGGCTATTATTAAAATGAAAGCTGGCATTAAATTGGCTTGGTTTATTATTCATTTGTCTGTCCAGTCTTTTATCCTAAATGACATTCATACCAATTTGTCCTATGTCTGTAGCCTAAAAGTGACAATTTAGACAATTTAGTACCATCTAGTGTCATCTCTGTGACACTACAAGAAAGGAAATGACTTTACGCTGAAAGAATTACAGAAGGCTAAATAGAAACTTGGCAAGATAAATTCCAGTCTATTAATGTTTGAAGACATTTGTAAGGTAGTAACAAACTGATGTAGGAATGAGTAAGTAAATAAATAAATAAGTTGAGAGCAGGAATATCTCTGCAAGGAGCCAACCAGTTTCACCTTATGCATGTAAGGCAGCAGAAAATGTCTGATGGTTAACAGCGTGAACTGTGGATTTCTGAAGAATATCAAAGTACTGGTGTTCAAACATAATTTTTCAAATCACAGACAAAAATATTAAGAAAGTGGAGGATTACAAGCGCCAACAAAGACTTGATATGCTCTAATGACAACTGAGATTTAAAAAAAGAAAAATCTTTTTGTGCAAAAAGTCTCTTATCTCTCTGAATATTCATTCTATTCAATGTGCTTTTCTCAAAAGACCAAGACCACTAAAGCAATTACCTTAGAATGTGGCCTGGCTGTCTATCTTTCCATTTAAATACATCCATGTGAAATGCAAAACACAAGTAGAAAGACAACCCTTTCCTTGCTTTTGTAATGTATTAGGGTTAGGGCTTAAGACACAAAGAAGGTTTTAACAATCTGACTAAATGATTGTTGCCCCACCCAAATGTCATTCTCAAGTGCTTCAAGATACTGCAAATGCACAGAGCTTAATAACTAGCAAAAATCAATCAATAAAAGTGTTTATTTACATAATGGTACACTGGAAATGTGAGTCATAGGCCACCTGATAACAGTGTAGCATCCAAACGTAGGCCTATGGACAAAGTAAGATTTTCACATTTCTTTACAAATTGGAATGACCTTATAGACTAAATGCCAGATATCACAAGAAGACCCTTGTGTTTATTCAAACAGCTCAACATTGTTCAGCAACGTTTAACAATAAAGCTCATAAGCTTACAAACTTTTCAAAAACGCAGATCAAATACGGTATTACGGTAGGCTACTGCTCATTTGATTGTATCTTGTACAATACACTGTTTTTTTAAGCATCCAAAAGAATATGTAAATCAAAAACGACAAAAATGGCTTGCTCTGTCCATTTCCGGTACTTGCTACAATCTCAAATGGGGAATATGCAGAATCAAATGAAACAGAATAAAATGAGAAACCACTGTTATCATTCTTATTTTTTATCGACATGCGGCGTGTAACGGGCATGTGTTTTCTTTGTGTTCATTATATCGTGCACTGCCTCTTCAGCGTTTCCACTCGTCAGCTGCAGTGAAACAAAGACGCTTTATTGTTCTTCCATGACGCGACTTGCGAGGAGCCCTGCGGAACAACGCGAAATGGCGGACAGAAGCGAGCAAGAGGACGGTGAAATCCGACCCAACATTTGCAGGCAAGCGCAAATACACGGACCAGAGCACGATCTGGATCTGGATCTGCTTCATTACTGACTTTTCCAACACGCAGCCACAGCTGAAGTGACAGACAATGATTAGAATAGCTTCGATACTTTAGAAATTCTTTCGAAAAGTTGTTTCACCTTAATTTATTTAAAAAACATGCCTGCTTGTTGAGGTTGTATGGATGTTTTTTTAAACACTTTACACTAACAATTAAATCAGCTTTGCACCACCCAGCAGAAAAATCAGTTCACCTGTGGGGTGAAAGGAATGTTACAGGTGCAGTTGGTCATGTTCTTACATGCTGTATGTTTCTTGAACAATCCTGTGCAGTTTAACTGATTTTCCATCTTTTCCCATATTTTTGTGCTTTAACGTCTAGGCTAATATAGGGTATTAAAAACATTTGGTGTTTGTTATGTGCCTTGCAGGTAGCCTACTTCATCTTACACATTTGTTCCCTTCCCCCTTTACTAACAAAAGCAAATTCTATTCAAGAAGCCAGTCCAACGTATAGATAATAATGGTCTCTGAGTGAGGAGAAGGTTGGGTCCTTAGAGAAGTTTTTAAGACTTCAAAGATGTTGTGCTAATTTAAAATGTGGCATATAGAGAGACACCAGGGAGCTGCATTATCGTTAGTATTATAAATCATTTAGCTTTAACTAGACAATTTTGGAACCCAATCTGTAGACAAAGAAAAGTCATTAGGGACCAAATGTAATGATCTCATTTCACTTGAGAAGAAAACAAATATGTAACAATTATTATTTTAAAATTTGTAAAAATAAATTTGGCAAACAATGCATGATACCTAGGCTTACTTGAGTTGGTATAGAAAAAAGGAGGGAAAATTTGCTCTCCTTCTGTGGCCCCACCCAGTCTTATTGTAACTTGAAACCTCTTGAAACCCTTGGGGGCCAGCAACAGAAGCATGGGAGTGTCCTGCTGATCTGCTCATTAAATATTCATAAGTGAGAGTTGAGGTGATAGGTCATTATCACAGCATGGCTAAAATTATAGTAGCATAATATTTATTGGCGGAATGATCATTGTGTTTATCACAGTCAAGATTATGAGCAAACTGAGAGCTGATTTTCAGGCTCAAATGCTGCGTACATATTAATTTAGGTAAAACATATCCCTTAAGAGATGTAGATCTACATTGCAGTTATGGTTGGTATACAATTATTCACCTAATTAGAGCAATGGATTTTAATGACAACTAAATGTGTCCAGTTTAATTGTAAAGTAAGTCATCATAAGGAAAGTCCATATTGGCTTTGGGTCATGTAATCACAGAGGGGAAGAGCCTGAGAGACTCCCTTAATCAGCCCTGACTCAGTGTGTCAAAGCCTGGAGACCCTTAGTGCTCACCATCTGTGCCAAACACAGAATCATTAGTGGGAGTAGACCTGATAAACACACAGGGGTCTGTTTAACTCGAGCAGGAGGGAGGTAAGATGCCAGATCCTGTGGCACGTAATAGAGGCCTGTACCTTCCCACTGAAAGAAACATAAGACTGAGACATGTAATGTGACTGTACATATGTGCAGAGTCAAGAGATATGATATGCTGCCAATATAAAAATCAACTGGAAAAATCATAACAAAAAATATGGCATTTAGGAACTGCCTTAAAGGGTTAGTTCACCCAAAAATGAAATTTCTGTCATTACTTACTTTACTGTCTTTAATTACTTTATTTTATTTATTTTTTTATCTTCCATAGAAAGCAATGAAGTTATCACATTCAAAGTCCAGAGAAGTAGTAAAGACATCGTTAAAATAGTCAATGTGACTACAGTGGTTCAACCTTAATGTTATGAAGCGATGAGAATAGTTTTTGTGCGCAAAAACAAAACAAAATAACTTTATTCAACAATTTCTTCTCTACCTTGTGAGTCTCCTACGCAGTTGACGCAGTGTAGTGCTTCCGTGTTTACGTCCGAACGCTGGCTCAGTATTGGCCGACGCTGTTCATGTGAGCAGCATGACGCATGCGTGTGATGCTGACGCAGGAGCCAGCCAATACAGAGTCGGCGTTCTGATGTAGAACACTGAAGCTCTGCAATGTGTCTTCAACGTAAACTGTGCAGGAGAATGACAGGGTAGAGAGGAAATTGTTGAATAAAGTCGTTATTTTTTTGTTTTTGCGCACAAAAAGTATTCTCGTCGCTTCATAACTAAGTTTGAACCACTGTAGTCACGTTGACTATTTTAACGATGTCTTTACTACTTTTCTGGACCTTGAATGTGGTAATTTCATTGCTTTCTATGGGAGATAAAAAAAACAACCTTTTTAATTTGTGTTCTGAAGATGAGCAAAGGTCTTACGGGTGTGGAACGACATGAGAGTGAGTAATTAATGACAGAAATTTCATTTTTGGGTGAACTAACCCTTTAAGGTATGAATTTTGGAGAATTTTGGAGAAATATTTTTCAAGCGTAGCGTAAAAGTCACTTTAAACCAAGTTTTCTGTTGTTGAATTTGAATTAAAACCTGATCCCGATGCAAGATCTGCATTGGGGAAATTCCAGATTGGATTCCTATTAAAATTATTCTATTTCAGCAGTGAAAAGCCCAGCTTTCTCCAATCATTTTTCCGCATAAATTCTGCCCCATTCTTATAATAATCTGCAAGCTTCTGCACTGCATGTCCCACTTTTTTAATGCATCACACACATACACATCTACACATTAAACAACATTGTTGGACTAGTTTTGTAATGTTGGCTGTTAGTATATGTGTTTGTCTGTCCTGGATTTTTTTGTATTTGACATGTAAATATTGCCACATTCTAAACTTGCATTAAAAAAAAAAAAATCTGCAAGCTTGGATACGAACTGCCTCAATCCATTTAATAATCAATGAGTTGAACCATTTTAAAATAGGTGTACATCTCAGATGTACACCACAATATGGAAGAAAGGATCTGTCGCTACTTCCATTACTGCGCAACTTTAAAAGGAACATTGATTTTGTTCAACAGAAGAGTTAGTTAAATTTTCCTGAAAGGAAAACCAGACTCAAAATAGTACCATTAGTATTTAGTGACTTTGTGAGGAGTAGAACAGGAAGATATCACAAGCTGACTGACGTAGAAGGACCATTGTGCTGATCACAGTCATAACTGTAGCTTCTATCGGCCGTTCACGTGCTCCGAGGCTGATGTGCAGACGCTGCACCTGTGGGAACCGACATGGAGGGACTAAGGGCCTGTTTCCTGACATACAATGAAAGAGGAAGCTGCTGCTGCTGCTACTTTGGACAAATACGATAAAACCCACAAGCTGTGCTCCAAAGTGAAAGCAGGTCGCGAGGCAATTTAATTTGAACAAGAAAGGTTGCAGAGTTAGTCTTCAATGGCGTTTCAAATAGTCATTTCCACATATATTTGTGGCTCTCTATTTAGCTAGAAAACCAAAATTTTCTTTAATAAGCATGTGGATGAAGTACTAAAAATAAAGTATTGTATCCAGTTTTAACCGGTTTAGCACAGACCACCCGAACATTTTTTACACTGACACAGCGCTGAGTAGGGTTGTGAGGGTATTCATCATTTATATTGACAGTAAAAATGACCAAGCAACAGCGAAACAGAAAAACTACCCAGCAGCTGGGTATATTATTTAAATGACCTAACAGGCTGAACCCAACATTTGGGTAAAAAAAAAAAAAAAAAAACTTTTTTTTTTTTTAAAGGAGTGTAGCACCACTTCCTCCTCTCCCTTACTACTACCTTTCTAAAAATAGAAAAAAAAAATCACATGAACTATACAGCCGTTGTTACATAACACCTCTATTCATGATGTGTGACACCTCACTCCTCACACAAAGAGGCACAATTCAAATTTTGTACCTACTTGTGAACCAGAGGCTAAGGTTAACACGCTTCCAATATTCCACTTAGCATTCCTGTTCTTCTAGAAGAAACAAAGGCACAAGTGTTTCCTCAGGTAGCAGGAAGCAAAAGAAAAGGAGAAAAAAAGAAAAACAGGCACCCATTTCTGAACTTGCATTTCAGAGTGCATATGGATGTGCAATTACAGCATACTTTTAAAGGGTTAGTTCACCCAAAAATGAAAATAATGTCATTTATTACTCATCCTCATGTTGTTTTACACCCTAAGACCTTCGTTCATCTTCGGAACACAAATTAAGATATTTTTTGATGAAATCCGATGGCTTAGTGAGGCCTCTATTGCCAGCAATATCACCGAACCACTCAAGATCCAGAAAGCTACTAAAGACATATTTAAATCAGTTCATGTGACTACAGTGGTTCTACCTTAATATTATAAAGCGACGAGAATACTTTTTGTGCACCAAAAAACCAAAATAACGACTTTTCAACAATATCTACTGATGGGCAATTTTAAAACACTACTTCGAAGCTTTACGAATCTTTTATTTTGAATCAGTGGTTTGGAGTGCCAGAGTCACGTGATTTCAGTAAACGAGGCTACATTTACGCGATCCGAACCACTGATTCAAAACAAAAGATTCGTAAAGTTTCGAAGCAGAGTTTTGAAATCGGCCGTCACTAGATATTGTTGAAAAGTCGTTTTTTTTTTTTTTTTTTGGCGCACAAAAAGTATTCTCGTCGCTTTGTAATATTAAGGTAGAACCACTGTACTCACATGAATTGTTTTAAATATGTTTTAGTACCTTTTAGGATCTTGAGAGGTTCAGTGACATTGCTGGCAATAGAGGCCTCCCTGAGCCATCGGATTTCATCAAAAATCTTAATTTGTGTTCTGAAGATGAACGAAGGTCTTGCGGGTGTAGAACGACATGAGGGTGAGTAATAAATGACATAATTTAATTTTTGGGTGAACTAACCCTTTAAAAGAAGATGGAATGTCTATGGAAAGGGTGCACAGAGAATTCAGACACCTCCTAACACCAAAGCCAGGCCAGATCTCTGTATAAGTTTTCCTCGAGTGTGACCTAAACGATGGCAAATGGAAGAAAAAAGGAAGACAAAAAAGGAACAATATTAACCAAACTAGGGCAAGCTTTCCAAATCCCTTTTGACACCATAATGAGGGTGCCATAAAAAAGAAACAGGTTAATTAAATCCACTCAGTAAATTAATGTGGAGGCCTTCTCTGACTACGGATGGCACCAATTCATCAATTCATCTCCAGGGGAGCGAATCCAACCTGGAAACGCGGGACCTGTAGCTTTTGTATCACCAAGCATTACTTAATTCACATTCAATCTTTAGTTGATGAAAATCACTGATGCTGATTGGTTCTACATTTTAAATAAAGGTATCCTGTTTGAATACACTGCATTTAGGACAATGCAACGCATCTTTGTTCTTTTACAATAAGATATCAGAATCAGAATTTTTTTCCCTTATTAAAACAAGCTAATCTTAACTAGGAGGCAGACTCAAAGCACTAACTGTTTAATTTCTTTAGGTTTGCAATGCTCAGTTAAACATTACATAATTTTGGTCATATGAGGTTCACATATTCATGCTGCAGTTCATGACGATAGTGTTGGCCCTTTTCTGTATGCTATTTGCATGTTGAAATTATGAAATGTTAATACAGCTCAAATGACTAAGCAAATACTTCAGTGTGCATTTCTGTAGATCAGATTCTGAGGCAAGGACACCGCAGACAAACTGCAGAGCATCATGACTTTGAAGTGGGATGTAGGTCACACATCTAGCATGAGTGCATAGTTAGCAAGCATTAACACGGTTCTTGAGCTGCAGCGTAGCAAATAATTATTTGCAGCTCTACAGTGCATGATGGGGGAAAAAACAGCATGATCTGAGAATGTTGTGCTGTTGAACTCTAGAAATAGCAGCAAAGCCGCTATTAGGTGCACCGTGCCATAGGTAAGGGAGATCAAGTCTAGTATCCTGGCGAATAGCCATGGTGACTGGCCCAGATCTCTCGTCCCAGCATGAGGTCAGCGTTTCCATGGAGATGGACCAGCTGAGTGGTAATCTGCTGTTGTTTATGCATAGGCAGGGAGGGGAGGTGCAAGAGAGAGGATTGAGGAAAGGGAGGGTGGGGGTGTGGGCACGTGACAGGCATCTCCTCTGCTCACATTTGCATACTAGAGCGTTCGCCGCAGCACGTTCAGCAGATCAAACCGGAACCAGTTTAGGATTACACATGCAAAATGAGGTCAAAAGAGCAGCGGCACTAGATCCCTCTTGTGGAAAATGTTACAATAACACAGATTCCATAGGCAAGCTATAAGACAAAATGCAGCCACTCACTCATCAAGGTTTTCCACATTCAAAAAACACCACTGAATTCTATAGGCTGAGGGAAAAAAAAAGGGGTTTGGCCTTATGCGCCACTTCACTGGCTCCACCTTTTCCATACTCTCCTCCTCCTCCTCCTCCTCCACATGAATAGAATGGGATAATGCATTAAGCCCCTTCAAACCCCTCCTGAAGAGCGCTCGCTCTAATCCAGTGAGATTTAAAGAGACACAAGAGACCCTATTTCTGAGGATCACGTTGAAACGTGCTCTCGAGCGTTCAGCAAATCTGTGGGTCAGCGCTGCGTACAACATGTACACAAGCAGAAGTCCCTTGCCACGTTTCTTTCTCTACATTAAGACTCATCTTTATCTCCATGGTTCCAGAATTCTATGTAAAGGACAAGGAACTACTGGCTTTGTATTTGGCGCCACCCACTGACTAAACATCCTCTTTACTGAAAGCAATGTCTTTTCACAGAATATTGCTGTTACTCATAATCCTATTTATAGGTTTATTTTTAAACATTACTCAGTGTTACAACCTTGAAAAGTCCCCAACTTGAGAAAATTAAAAATGAATAGTGGGAAATAAGTTTTTTTTTATAATTCAAAACTGAAAAAAAAAAAAAAAAACATCAGTCAATCAAGCATTTAAACTTAATTAGAATTTAGATTGACTGATGTTTTTTTTTTTTCTTTCAGTTTTGAATTATAAAAAAAATGTATTTCCCACTATTCATTTTTAATTGTAACCACGTATGAATGAAAACGTATGAATGCATATTTGTCATTTTAACAGAACATAGGATTGGTGTTGGTGCTTGAGACATTGTTGGTCATTCAGTGTTTCTGAAAAAAAATAAAAAAATAATAATTCTAACATAATACTACTACTAAAAATATAAACTACTAATACTACTACTAATAAAAATATAAAACGCACAAAGGTTTGCTGGGTTAATGAATATTAATCCAGTTATCTGCATCACTCAAAATGATTTGCTGAAATCAGAACAGGGACGGCAAATTTCCCCTATTGTGGGCGTGTCCTTGAGACAAATGAATGGAACTGAAAATATTAATGCATGCTTCTCAAATCCCAACATGTTTAAAGGATTATTTCGAAAAGGTAATGACGTTTCAGTGTTATGCCTTAACTGCAACCGTTCAAAATTTCATAACTGTGCATAGTTTTTGTAATATGATAGAACGTTGCTTTTGTAATATGATTTTTGTTTGTGTAATATGATAAAACGAGCTGTTTTGCCTGACTGATTACAGGCATTCAGATAAATGGATAAGGATACAGTAGGGCAAAAAATAAGTGAATAACCTATGCTAGTTACTAATACAGTTTTTTACTCTTTGATGTGTTTAGCTTTTTTATTTCATTTGTGAAGCTGTACATTTTATTAGAATAGTTTGATTAGTAGCCTACCTAGTTGTCATTCGGTGACTAGTACTGCAGTGTGTTGACATCAATGCCTGAAATAAACCTCTACAAATTTATCTGTGCCCTAATAAAATGTCTATAAGATAGCCTGCTGTGAGTATTCTGTCATCCTTAATTTCTTGTTTATTTTGTATATAGCCAGTGTTTACCTGCTTCCACAGTCCCATCAGTGAGGCTCAAGTTCCCTTTATCAACACCGTTTTCCTGTTTTCTCATATTATACTGGATATCACGTAGAATTAAAGTATCACAATAAATGAAAAAAAAAAATACGTAAGCTACATACCTATTCAGGAAAATGTTTTCTTAATCTTGAAATCATTATAATAAACATCGCAATTTTTATTTGTTTATAGAATACAGTGCACAAATCTTTGGAGCTTTGTTATGATGACACTGTTCTGCAGCAGCTACTTCAAGAATATTATTTTTTAAATTGGGATAGAAAATTATACATATGTCTTTGTTTTGCTTTTGTGATGTTTCCACATATATTCACCATTATGGAAAGTCGCTGTTTCAGACTGGACATACATGGAGGTTGTTCTCGTTGAGTGCCAAAGCCCTGTTTTAATAAATATCTCAGACACCAGACATTCACTTAATCTTGCATTGCTTTTGAGTTGATGACAAGTATGGGATCAATCAAAATAAAACACTTGCTAAAAAAGATTTTGTGTACCTGCATGTTACATGTTACCATTAACAAACATCTGAGAACTCTGAACATTTGTTACATTTTTAAAATTTTATCTCTTATTAACTCTTAAATGACAACTTAATCTCAGGAGGACTGCAAGTAAATGTTTTAGTTCAACAGAGTTTGGCTGACAAAAATGTTTGGGGTGCCCAACAATGTTTAAGATCAGAAATGGTATCATTGTATGTATACTTGTAAAATGAGAAAAACACTTGAATAGGATTTTCACATATTAAACTTGATTAACACAACACTATGGATCATGGAATTTTGGATGCTTTCACACAGCATTATAATACAAAACACGACATGAAAGTAGGTTGTTTTCAGTGCGACAGACTTTTAAATGATGTATTTAAGTTTTATTATATATATATATATATATATATATATATATATATACACACACACAATATTTATTAATATAATATTTAGTAGTAGTAATTAATATAATAGTAGTAGTAGTAGTAGTAGGATGCTCTGTATTCGACTGTTAACTAAATACAATAAAGAAAATATGATGTATACTTTTTTGGGTCCATTTTAAAAAGATAATTTTTGAAATTCGGTCACCCTCATGTTGTTTCAGAGTTATGACTATATATTTTTAAAATACATATAATGGAAGTCACTGGGCACCAATATTGGTTCTTATGATTCCCAACATTCTTCAGAATATCCTTTGCTCCATGGAAGAAAAAATTGAGTGATACTGGTTTTGAGCAGGTGAGCAAATGACAATGTTTTCATTTTTGGGTGGACTATACTTTTAATCTATTATAATCTATTAGTACATGACAGATATGACAGACACAAGTAAATGTGCATTTTCACTTGTGTGACTTTAATGATCATTCTACATGAATTCCAGTATAATATGAGAAAACAGGAAAACGCATATAGCTTGGTGTTAATAAAGGGAACCTGAGCCTTACTGATGGGACTGTGGAAGCAGGTAAACACTGGCTATCTACAAAATAAACAAGAAACTAAGGATGACAATACTCTCACCAGGCTAGCTTACAGACATTTTATTAGGGCACAGATACATTTGTAGAGTATTATTTCAGGCATTGTTGTCAACATACTGCAGTACTAGACACCGAATGACAACAAGGTAGACTATTAATCAAACTATTCAAATTAAATTTAAAGCCTCACAAATGAAATAAAAAAGCTAAACACAAGAATAATAATTTAAAAAAAAAAAAAAAAAAAAAAAAAAAAAACCTATTAGCCTAGACTAGCATAGGTTACTCGCTCATTGTTTGAACTGATGAGTCCTTTTTATCTGAATGCCTGTAACCAATCAGGCAAAGCGATGTAGTTTGGAAAATGTGAAAGGTTGCAGTCGATGCGTAACATCGAAACTTCATTACCTTTTCGAAATAATCCATTAAACAATTTACGATTTGGAGCGTGCACTAATATTTTCAGTTCCATTCGTTTGTGTGTCGTCTCAAGGACAATATGGGTAAATTCATGAACATTCATGTATAGCTACCAGGGTTGCCAGGTTTTCACAACAAAACCCACCTAATTGCTAATCAAAACTAGCCCAATCATGTTTCAGGTGGTGTCCCCCAGTAAAAATCATGTTCCGGGGGGTAAAATCCGAATTTTGGCGGGTTCCCTGGTAAAATTTGCATTCCAGGGGCTAAATATCATGTTATTTGGACATGAAAAACAACCCGCGGCAACAGTGTTAAAGTAGCCCAATTGGCAACACTGATAGCTACTCCATTCACTGGAACAGTTTTTCACGGGAACTTAATATTACACAACACCAGCAGTGTTCTTAAAGGCTGAATAATTCCAAATGAACACCTTTATTTAGACATGAAAATACATTAAAAGAACATCCTTTACATGTTGCGCGTCAATTCTATGCGCTCTCTACTCTCTCTCTTTGCGTGTGCGAGAAACACTAAGCGCTCTCAGTTAAGCGACGGCAAATCAGGCGCCTTCACACTAGAGTTTACAGTGCATTAAATACACTGCGCATCCATTGAGATTAACTGAAATAGTGTGCTTCACGGATCACTTGATGGACAACGAAAATCTCCAGTTAAGGACGAGTGAAAATATATCTGTGCTAAACTTATACTTAGCCTCTAATTTAAACACTGGCGAGTGAATGATGACATTATTTAGTTTCATATGCAAGTAATTCATTATTTTTGGAACACATACCAAATACTTATTCATTTAGGAAATTCAAAGAAATATTTCAAACACTCAAATTATGCTGATATAATTTTTAATATATAACAATTCTGTTGTAATAGTCAATATTTCCAAAGAAATAAATATCCCCCACAAATAGTCCTGAAAACACATTATTTAATCAAAATTGCTGCAAGTCTATCAGTCAACAAACGCTTTATAAAGTAAAATCCAACAGTATGAAATGTACAGATGGTAAATGGGTATAATAATAATAAACCTGGGGCAACTATTTAACTGATTGGCCCTGATCAGCAACTTATTTTTGAGTCTTCATTGTGACCTTTATGAATAAATGAATAAGTGACCATTTATTGTTTGTCATGTATATTTTTTCTAATCACCATTAGTAACTAAAACCACCTGATGTCAAAATTTCAATTCTTGAGCTTAATTTACCAGAAAACAGTCCAAAAGACCTGCTGAATGATGAACAACTGTGTATAAATGGATATTTATGTATGAGTGAATCTAAGGTTGCCAGACCCTTGTGTTATCTGAGCCCGAGCAGAACAATACAGTGAGAGAGGCTCTGCTCATAGTCATGTTTAGGAAGAGGACATAAATATAGTCGCTCAGCAAACACTGCTTACATATGGAATGCATATGTTCTTCATGGATGATGCTTCTCATTTCCCCAGTGACAGCCTGCCAGAGAAGACAAATGCATGCATTACCGCTGAGTGAACCACGCTGACATATGGGCATCAATATAAACAGAAAAGAACACTTAGTAACAGAGTTTAGGGCAAAACATTAAAATGTGTTTGGTCCACTGAGTAATGGTTTAGTAATGTTTAAGAGAAAAAAAAACAAAAACAAACAAACAAAAAAAAAACAATGTGAGACTAGTAGGGGTGAATTCAGGTTGGTTGGGACATATTTTCCCAGTCATCTCAATGGCAAAAAGTGTCCCAATCAAACTGAATTCACCCTATTAAGGGGATAGTTCCCCCAAAAATGAACATTCTGTCATCACTTACACACCCTCAAGTTGTTCCAAACCTGTATGTGTTTCTTTCTTCTGTTGAACACAAAAGATGTTATTTTAAAGAATGTTGGTAACCAGACAGTTGACGGTTGCCATTGACCTTCCATAGTATTTTTTTCCTACTATGGCTACCGTAACTGTTTGATTACACACATTTAAAATATCTTCTCCTTTGTTCAACAGAAGAAACACATACAGGTTTGAAACAACTTGAGGGTGCATAAGTGATGGCAAAATTTCATGTTTGGGTGATCTCTTTAACCCCTTAGCATTCCTGTAAAATTTGCCTAAAATGCGTAAAAAGGCATACCCAAAGTAAACTGCATACTGCTCTTAAACCATTTGGAGTATATGCATGGTTTTGGACTCTGAAAGGTATGTGTACCGCGGGCAGTACAGTTGAACGCTAACAGGTTAAGGCCCATTCACACCAAGAACATTAACTATAAAGATAACTATAATGATAACTATATTAGCATCCACACCAGCGGACAATATTGTTCTGTTTATTTTAAGCGTGCGCTGCAATTTTGTTGTCTGGCCCTTTAAATGTTCGAGCACTTAAAAACAGGATGAATTCTGATTGGCTGTCAATGTTTTTAATGTCCATCTTCTGGAAAAAATCGTTCTGAAAGTCAAGTCACCTTTATTTATATAGTGCTTTATACAATACAGATTGTTTCAAAGCAGCTTTACACCGATAAACAGGAAAATCATGAGTCAATAATGCAAACAGAATTCAATTCCGCTGTAAATCAGCTCTAAAAAGACAATAGCAAACAGTCATTATTCAGTCGAAATCAGTTCAGTGTTGATTCATTTCAGTTCAATAACTGTAAAGTACATAAATTATGAAATGAGTTCAATTCAGCTATAAAGCAGCTCTGGAGAAAACAGCGATGTCATCATCCAGCTAAGTTGAGTTCTCATCCGATAGTGTCAATGCAGTCAAATCAGCAATATTGCTGATATTTAAGTGAAAGTAATTCCAGCAATATTGTTTCTCTGTGCTATTATCGTTATAGTTGTGGTGTGAACTCTGCTATTCTTCTATATTTAGAAAGATTTTTAGAACTACATTTCTATTGTTACCATTATAGTTATCGTCCTTGGTGTGAATGGGCCTTTAGACTCTGTTAGGTCAAGTTGTTCTGCACTGCTCTCAGATCACAGAACACATTTCATTAAGGGATTTCCCCTTTTTATAACTACAGCTAGGAATGTTTCAGTTAGTTTTGATGATCATGCTTGATTGAAGAAAGGAGACAAAATGTTTATTATGTTTAGCATGTTTAGTATGTGAGGAGCACTAGGATCTTACTTGTCAAAGTAGTTGTCCTGGAGGTTCAAAACAAGGCTGTCTGCACTCAGGTACACCTTGTTCTGAGAAGTTGCCACCTGGTGATAAGATATAAGATTATGAGACAAGAGCCTACATATATGCTAACTGTCAGAGTCTGAGATGTAGCTTTTGGGTTTTTTGCAATTTCTCTGAGCATTGCACGGTCTGACCTTGGGGATAATTTGCTGGGACGTCCACTCCTGGGAAGATTGGCAACTGTCTATAACATTTTTCACTTGTGAATATCTTCCTCACTGTAGAATGATGGACTTCAAATTGTTTGGAATTGGCCTTGTACCCCTTTTTAGATCAATGCTGATATCTTTCTTCGTTGACATTGTGTTAACACAACTGAACGCTCTAGACCAGCAAACTGCCAAAACTTCTGCTTTTGTAGAGTTGGTCAAGAGTATTTCATTAGGAGCAACTGGCTGCTACTTACCCTCTTAATTTCTATGGAAGCAGTAAGGGTGTACTTAAGTTTTTCCACACACGGCTTTTCCATTTTGGCTTTATTTTTTTTAAATAAATAATGACACCGTTTAACATGCCATGTGTTGATGTTCATCTGAGGTTGTATCTACCTAATTTTAAGACCTGCTAAGGACCAGATGATTTTTTATTATGTCCTGATGATACATAAAATTACAGAATTTAAAGAGGGTGTACTTTCTTTTTGTACACACACACATATAAATCAGATTATCAAAGTCACAGCTTAGATTTAAATATATTTATTATTAAATCTGATTCTGAATCAATGCAGGACAGTTGTTCTCTAGGACCGATGTTGCCTACACCTGTCCTAGGGTGAACTCAGTACATACATATATTTGTCCGAAATCATTGTATTTTAATGGAAAACTATGTCAGTGATGCTGTGGCGGGGCATGATTTTGAACAGCTGGAGTGCCCCCTGTGTGCATACGGTCATAGAAAACAATGTGTTGGAACTTTAAAGACATGGCACTGTGCGGAGTTTCTCTCAGCATGCGACAATCTTTATGTTTTGTTTTGTTTAAGGATCCTTTTATTGGAAGGGCACTAAAACAATGCCATACAAAGTGATAGCATTTGGCAGGTGTTAATTTCAAACCCATCTATATATATGGCCTTTTTATGGCTTCATTAGATAGGACAGTGAGGAACAGGATTGGCAAAGGACCTCGAGCTGGGAATCAAACTCTGGTCACCGGAGCCACAGTTGCACTATATGTGCTGCCCACGAGGCTATCGGCTCCAACAGCTTTTTTTTATTGCATACTAACATAGTATGTAGTATGTATACTGTGCAGAGTACAGATGGAATACCAAACACCTATTATGTTGGTTTAATTTGACCTTCCATTACTAGTGAGGTGAAATTAATGCAAAGTATTTAAAATGCAGCAGTGATTTTTAATATCTCTATTTTAACTCATATGACTAGACTTCCAAAAGTGAAGACATTTTTTAAATTTATTTAAAAAAAATGTTCACTTACATGCAACAAAATGTTTATGTAGCATACTATGTTTTGAAAAATTGTTATTTAATGTCTATTGTTTTACTGTTTTTAGATGGCAGCACAGTGTATACTGTGCAAAAATAGTCATTTGGACCTAGTTTTCATGTGTTGCTCATGTAAGCTGTGGAACTGGCAGTTAAGTACTAAGCTGTTAGCATGTACCCTACAGTCCAAAAGTTTGGGTCAGTACAATGTTTTTAGAAATATATTAAAATGTAATTTTTTCCTGTGATGCAAAGCTGTTTCAGCATCATTACTCCGGTCTTCAGATCCTTCAGAATCATTCTAATATGCCAATTTGATGCTCAAGAAACATTTCTTATCACTATCCATGTTGAAAATATTTGTGCTACTTAATCTTTTTTTCAGGATTTTTCACCCTTGAGCTATAGTTCAAGAGAACAGAATTTATCTAAAATAGTAATCTATTGTTACATTTTGTTATGTCTTTACTGTCAAGTTTTTGATCATTTTAATGTGCCCTTGCTATATAAAATCATTGATTTTTTGATATTATTTCATACTGATTGCAAACTTTTGAACTGTAGTGTATCAACATCTGCTAATGTGAGTCAATGAAATTCAACCAATGATTTCTTTTGTTTGAAGTGTGTCTTACCGTTTTGGCGATATTTTGGGCTGCTCTGATGCGTCTAAGTTTTAGGTATCCAGGGTTCTTCGTAACCGCTTTACCCAACTGGAGTGCACAAACACAGAATAAAAACAAAAGCAAATTACTCTGTACCCTTGGTTGAGCCTTTGTTTACCGTCAGCAGACAGCCATTGACCTGCAGCCCCGTTTTAGAAACAGAATTGCATCATATCAGCAGGAAAGAGTGCAAAAGCAAAGTCATGAAGACACTAAGACTGCAAATGCTGGAAAATGACAAACAAATTGAAAGAACAACTGAGAAATGTCCATAATACACAAACAAAAAGAGAGAACAAATGCTTTCAAATGTGTTTTGGTTGTGGATAGCTTGTTGAGAATGAGGGGGCAACAGTTCAAAATAGCCTAGATGTATGACTGCAACAACTGACTGTGGCTTAATTAGCGCAGAAGCAGTGTTCATTAATTATATCTGATAATTACAGTCATTTACCACTCACAGATCTAGAACATAATAACAGGGAATAATAATCATATGAAATGAGGTGCTTGTGGATGCAAATAGTGCATCTGGGACGTTTGAGGGTAACCACGGAAACCACTTATAAACCTGAATAAAACAAGAGATTGTTTCAAAGATCGTCAATATGTGTGAGTGTGTGTGTGTCAAAGTGGAATAGAGAAAGCTGCAGCAGCATACCAGTTTAGCAGCCTCAGCTTCACCCTCAGCCTGGATAATTTTCTGTCTCTGGTCCTGTTTGGCCTTCTCTACATAGAACTGAGCCCTCTGGGCCTCCTGCTGGGCTACACGGTAAGAGAGAAAGGTTATTTCATAGAAAAATAGCTCACACATAGATATTCTCCTTTTTCAGACCAACCTACGTATACTTTTGTTCATTTTTAAGTGACAAAAATACAACAAACAAAACATTTCAGTGCTTACACAAACCTTTTATGCAAGTTGTGTATTGTTGTTTGGTCAATAGGGAATACTGATGAAATAACTAGACCAGAGTGCCCTCTAGTGGAGAGCATTAAGATAAGCAAATATCATTCTTTCAAAGATACACCAATATGGGCAATAACCAATGATCAATCTGTAGTTATTTTTCTACAATTGCAACTCAGAATTTCACAAAAAAGTATATAGTTTATATCTGAAAATAGACCTTTATGATAGGGTTGTCACCACAGTTATTTTAAATTATATTGGTGTATTTTAAATATTTTTTAATTAAATAAATGCATCCTTGGTGAGCATAAGAGACTTTTTTCAAAAACATTAAATATTACCTCAAATCTGTGAATGGTAGTGTATACTGCATTACTACCTTATACATAATTAAGACAATTTCTCCATATCACATAGAACACCCATTAAAAAAAAAAAAAAAAAAAAAACTTATTACAGCACAGGTGTCAAACTCAAAGCCCTAGGGCCTGCCATGTTATTATTAATATTAATTCTATGATGTGTATGATCACACAGGTGTCTTTAGTATGATGAGTGTGTCGCGTGATCTACGGGATCTCAGCTGCATCTGAGCAGAAATGGGTTTTCAACCAGTACTAGTAAAAACATTTATCGTTTGTAAAAAATTAATTACAGTGTAGGAAACAGAACTGAAATTAAATTGAAAAACTTGACCAACATTTGTTTATATGCTGATTGGTTTGGCCAACGCCTATATTCCATATCAACAAATTCTATACACATCATAAAATGTGCAATTTATTTATAAATGTTATATATACCATAAAATGCGCCAAAACATCTGGCCCCTCTTACCAAGACACAGAATGTGGCATTAATATAAGGTATTGTGTGAAACTGACTTTATTATGAAGAGGCTCGTCTCATATAGCCAATGTAAACAAATCATATTATTAGTTGACTAGGTACAATATAATTTTTGTTAGTTTAGGAAGCTTAGGCATGCTTAGTTTACGGTGCTAAATTCACTGCATTCTGTTATGGATTAGACAAGATGTATTTCAGTACTACTAACCAACTTGTTTGGCCTCCACAGCAGCGGTGTACTCTTTGCTGAAGCTGAGCTCTGTTATGGCCACGTCATCCAGGATGATGTTAAAGTCCTTAGCTCTCTCGAATAGATCTCTCCTTATGAGTAGTGACACCTGACCACCAAAATAAAACAACACAAATAACAGCTAAGCTGATTTCCTCAGTAACTGATTACCTTATTTAAACCAGCAGCAGGCATGCAGATACAATGAGGTCCAAAAGTGAAATTGCTTATACTTATGCTATAAGTTGTTCTATTTAATACGAAGTATGAATGTCCTAATATTTGCTACATCCTTCTTTTGCTTTATTGACGGTAGCATTTGAACTCCACAAGCTTGTATAAATCTCATGTTACCCAACATGATTTGATAATGTTCCAAAGAGCATATTGTGCTTCATTGAAATCTCATATTGGATTGTGGACTTTTGGACCCCACTTCACAAAAAACAAGTAGTAAAAACTAATACAATTTGGTCACAAGTCTTAATTTTTAGACTTATGACCAAACAAGTGAATACTTGTGTGTTTCAGCCGTCGTCCTGAAGCATCAGGTGAGTGTGTGTGAAATAACAGCCCGTCTTTTTAAATAACTTCAATTCAGTAATAGTACTTTAATATTATTCTCTAATACAGACCTGCAAACTCTGGACTGGCAAAAAAAATAAAAAATAAAAAAACCTCCTCGGCTTGGCATGATTTCACTGTCACTTTCGCCAAAAGCCAATGAGTAGGCAGCTCATTCACGGCGTCATCAAGCTGTGGCTTTAATAGTTGTGACAGGCCTATACAGAATGAGAAGAGCCTTCTGTGTATATGCTCTTGCTTTTTGCTTGCTTTTGTAACTTGCATTTTTCTTCTCTGCCACTGGTTCACCTGAAGGACCACTGTTGGCTTAGACTTAAGTCTTTATACTGTACCTGGGCTCTCTGTGTGATCAGTTGAGAGGCATTGAACTTGGCCACCACACTCTTGAGCACCTCGTTGACGATGGAAGGAAGCACACGCTCGTCATAGTCTTTCCCCAACTGCTGGTACATGACTGGCAAGCTGGAGGCACTGGGCCGAGAGAGCACACGAAGACCTATGTTCACCATCTGAAGATCTGTGATGAACAGAGTCACATGAATTCAGAAGGTGCAGGTCACAAGCGGCACAGCCTTAATGTGCTGGTTATTGATGAGGGCAATGGTGAGAGACAAGGTATGTTGCCCTAACAGCAGGCAACATCTTTCAAGATTTTATCATGCACATTTTTAACATTTATTGCATTTATGACAATAAAACATCTGGTTCAAGGTTACCTTTGCTTCCAGTGAGGGATGAAATCTTCCTTGGCCTGGCTCGAATATCATAAATGATGGGGTACTGGAACCACGGTATCCTAAATGTAAGACAGACTTCTTAAAGGAACAGTTTACTGCAAAAAAACTTTTTGCATCATTTTCTATACAACTAAAATAGATTTATTCTGCTAAGCTCCAAAAGAAAAAAAAAAAAAAAAGCACATTTAAAGTGTCATAAAAGTCTTCTAAAGTCATACGATAAAGCAAGTTTTAAATACTGAACCAAAATGAGATTTGTGAGATGATGGGAAGATAAAAGTTAACATTTACACTACTGTTCAAAAGTTTTGGTTCAGTAAGATTTTTTATTTAAGAATTTATTTTTTTTTTTTATTCAGGATGCATTAAATTGATCAAAAGTGACAGTAAAGACATTTATAATGTTAACTTATAAAAGATTATTATTTCAAATAAATGCTTTTTATATATATATATATATATATGCATATATATGCTCATCACAGAATCCTGAAAAAAAAAAAAAAAAAAAAAAAAAAAAAAAAAATTATCATCGTTCCCTTTCTGAAGCTTGGCAGTACATCACCCACTTTCCTTGTATGGACAACAGAAGCTTGGATATTCGGCCTAACACCTTTTGTACTTTATAAAAGGGAAAAATTTACATGGAAGTGACTAAATGTTGACCAATTCCGTTTTGAAGTGTACTCTCTCTTTTAGGGTGGGTTCACACTTGGCATGTTTGGCGATTGCTCTGTTAGTGTGGTTCATTTGAATAAGTGTGAACGTTAGCATCCAAACCCTGGTGCGCACCAAACAAATGGACCGAGACCATTGAAAAGATGGG
This sequence comes from Ctenopharyngodon idella, assembly GCF_019924925.1. Taxonomy (NCBI): domain Eukaryota; kingdom Metazoa; phylum Chordata; class Actinopteri; order Cypriniformes; family Xenocyprididae; genus Ctenopharyngodon; species Ctenopharyngodon idella. The sequence goes on from NC_067221.1 coordinate 24,538,743, forward strand.
TCTCGGTCCACTTCAATGAAGTGCAGTTCAAATGAAATATGAACGCAACAAGGACCAAAGACATGTAAATAAACCAAAAACAGGACATGATGTCACCCTAAAAAGGACAGAATGCTCAAGCATACCTATTTTTTTCTCATCATAGTCACGACATTGCCCATTACAGTACCCAATACATTGCCCATTGTCAAGTACGGCATCAGAACCGCGTCTCCTCGCAGCAGATTTTCATTTGTGTGTGACGGAGGGACTGTTGTTTTGACTCCTTTACACATTCTTCATAAGTTCTCAGCTGGTCAAAATACCATCATATGTAAGCTACGCACATACAACAAGCGCATTTAGCCCAGCAAACAGCACTGTTTTGGATGTTGGGTATGTTCCATCTCAAAATACTTAATAAAAGCCGACCAATCAGGTTATGAATGTATCCCTATGCCTTAAGATTCTTTAGGTTCGGTGTTAAAAATGTCAATATGAATGCTAAGTGGACAAGGACTAAATTTTTTTTTTGGTCCAGACCAAACGAACTGAACTACAAGTGTGAACACAGCTGTGGGGCATACTCACACTAGACACGGTTGCCTTGTACCCAGCTTGAGCATCAATAAAGTGAGAAACAAACCTGTTATAAACCTAAATATATTCAAATTAATTGAAAAGTGTACTATCCAAATAGTAATAGAAAATGTTTGTTGTTGAAATGATAACAGTGGTGCACAGACAGTAGTGCACATACAAGTAGTGTTATCAAATGTACCAGTACTACAGGTAGCAGGCGGTACTTTAAAAAAAAAAAAAAAAAAGAAGTTTTCTGCTGTACCAAGTATATTCGGTACCTGCAGATAGACACTGCTTTCAAACATACTTACTGCTAAAAACACACAAGGTTTTGTTTCGTTCAATGCTAGCTGCACACTCGCGAATCCTTTCATTATAAACAACAAAGTGTAAACATGATGTAAATAAGAGATTCACTGTACATCTAAGACAGCTTTTTTTATTATAACAGGAGATTTTGTGAGTACGCAGAATTCAGGGAGCTTGCGCTTTAGAGTTTGAAAGCCTTAATGATTATAAAGGGAGGGCTCTTTACTTGCTTTCTGTTTATTACCCATTCACATTCAGTTAATTTTTCATGCTGCTCAGTCAGTACACTGCAAAGTTTCTGGATTGACAACCGTATTTAAATGCGTGATTGAATTGGAAACTGTGACAATTGACAGTGATAACCAATGGACAAGACAAAATGCAACAACATTTTATAAAGTATTTAATTCAATAGTTTTTGCTCTGGTACCGAAATTGGTACCAAGAATCGCAACATTTTACTAATATTGATACTGACTGCTAAAATTTTGGTACCGTGACAACCCTACATAGATAGTAGTAGCCATTCCGTTCACCAGCACGGTTAGAGATCAAACTACATGCGTAGAGTGCCTGTAGATCCGTGCCTGAGCCCACCTCTTTAAGCGGGCCAGGGCATGATTATTACACAAGTCAAACGAACTACACTTTGGGGGTCACTAGGTGGTTCAGATGGCCTAGTGTGAGGAAACCCCTACTATTATAATGAAATCTCACGGCTTGAATGACAGCCGTCGTGTTTAATGTACCTGAAGTGCAATCCTTCTGCAAGCACAGTATCCATCTGCATCCCTCCAATTCTGTTGAAGATAATGGCTCTCTGGCCACCCTCCACTACACACACACACAGCAAAACACAATTAGTTATTAAACTCCCAATAAAGCATGTTTGAGTTTAGAACATGTGAGCAGGTAAAAATTGACAGAAGAATTATTATTTTGGGGTGAACTTTAATTCATTATTTAATTTTGCTCATTTAATGACCATACTATGTATGTGATCCTGGGATATTTCAGCATGTGTTTTACCTGTGTATGTGGCTTCTTTGACCCCGTAGGCAAGGGCTCCAGCTCCGATAAGCAGCTTCAAGCCCAGCCCAGCCCCTCGAGGGCCAGACCCCATCCTGCCAGCAATCTGCCTCAGCTGCTGCAAAAAATTCTGAGATAAACAGACACATAATGTCAGACTTTTCAAATACATATTCAAATGGTTATTTATATATACTAGACAGCATATCATCTCATTTTCAACATGCTTGATCCTCCTCCTACTAATGTATAGGCGTTATGTTTAAAGAGACTTGATGTAGAAGTGGGAACTGTGTAGATGTATACATCAAATACTTTAAAGCCTTAAAGCTGATCTCAAGCCAGTTTGATTCAGCTCAGATTAGAAAGACTTTTGTTGTAGCCTACAAAAAGATATTAAAATTGATCAAATCCGATAAGGACTCCTAAAAATGTTATTTGTGGTTTTGTGCAAGATACAAGTACCCTTCTGATGAGTAAGAATTCAGTGAATAAATGAATGTGGGATACGAGTACGAGTAATGCAATTCAAGTGTGCCAAATTGACCTTGTCTAGGACAAATGATGGCCAACTTTAAAATACTGTCATAATTTCACCATATCACTGAAACAAATTGTGATTTTAGAGTGAGCTATATCAAAATAATTATATTTCAGTGAAGGTCACACACATAAAGTTGTACAAGGCTGCGTCATAGTGGCATAACTGAACCCTGCAAAGCTAGCACACTACTAGCATAGCTTTCTTTAAGACATAAATAAACCTACACAATTAAATGCAAATTACTAGACGCCAGTTATTTAAAATGCAGTTATTACCTGCAAACAAAATGTTTATATACATTCCCAAAACCTTCTTTATATTTTTCAATATTAAGTAACTTACTCCGGGATCTTTACTCGCCATGCTGTCCTGATCTCGGCTGTACGTCACTTGTGACAAACCAAGCACATGATGCAGTACGTCCTGGTTTACGCCATGGCACCATGGGAGTTGTAGTCTACTGGTGGAGCTGTAGTGCAGCAGTGAAATGAACGTGATTTAACCCGCGAAGATCTTTAACAAAGCTTTCTTCAGAGACCCGCGGTAATTTAATTTAATTAATTTAATTAATTTAAATAAGCTTAAAGGCAGTGTGCAATTATTGTTTATTTCATTGTTATTTAAATCAACATAAAGGCAGTACTACCATACAGGTTATAAATAGCCTACATAGTAACATGACATCATACAGTAGTAACAAGAACCTTAATGGTCCTAAAAATATCTTATTTTTTTTTTTTTAAATATAATATTATTTCTTTAATATATTTAAAATAAAAATTATATATATATAATTATATATAATATTTTAGGCCTATATGTATTATTTCTGGGGTGAAATGTTTATGACAGACTTTGTGAAATTCACCTTTGAGAACATTTGCACAATTGCAGGATTAATTGCAGTAGAATGTTTTTCTGAATCTCAGTGTGTGTCATATTGGCCCTTACAAATGCCAGACATTTCTATCTCTCACTTCCTGTACTGGGCAACCTACCCTCAAAACTGCAGAGAGATTGTCGACTTTATACATCACACACTCTCTCAGTCAAGTCACTGCCATCATAGCTAAATAAACTATTTAATTGCTTGAAAATGCTGGAATATTAATGCAAAGAAGACTTTTTATCGCAAGCCACAGTTCACGAAAATCAATTCCATCAAACATGCAATGAGTCAGAAATAAGTATAATACATTATGATGCAAAGCTGCCCGTCTGCTTCCAACCATCCTCATCTTTCCCCCAAAGTTCTTTTGGTGTGTCCATTGATGCTAAGACAATCAATTACTGTCTTTTTACTCAAGACTTCTTTGAAAATGGCTTTTTATTTCAAAATCTTTTACACAAGTCAGTTGGACAAATTGGTTTCCCAAGCATGTGTGGTACACAGTGCATTTGTTTATGCGTCAGAGATACCTGACATGATTGACTTTCCTGCTCCAAATCCTGTACTGAATCTGTCACTTTTTATCCCTGCTTGTCACAATGGCAGATGGTGGATGTATGAATTTAACACCGTGACAATAATACTCTGAACACCCATGTGATGCTCACTGTGCTGTCATTGTGTGACCTTTGACTAGTTTGACATCAGCCCATCTGGCATCTCCTGGCTGAGGCATTCATTCATTGACATTCACTTCAATGCATCCAAGTCCTGGCCTGTTCACCAGTGTCTAGCAACCTCAGGTCAAGTGGGTCAAATAAAAAGAAGAGCCAATAAGATCTGCCGGCACTTTAAATGACATCATTTCCGTGTGGTTTTAGTTTCAGAATGGTCAGTGTAATAGTTTTTTCAGGTAGAAAAAGCACTCTAAGGCAACAACTGTGCATTTTTACTTGTTACAGTGTCCAAAATTCATTATATAATAGTTAGTTTTGGGCCTCAAATTTGAACAGCGCTGGGACATCTCTTTTTTTGTGTTCCTGTTATATGTTCCCTGTGTCATGTCTGGACTTTTGTTATATTTCCTGTTCCCGTGTGCCATCCATGTGCCCATTGTAGTTTTCCCTGTTGATTAGTCCTGATTGTTTCCAGGTGTGTCTTGTTAGCACCTGTGTTCGTGTAGTTCGTGTAGTGTTTCACTTGTACTTTGTCAGTAATTAAATGTATGTAGATGGTCTGTGTCTTTGTTCCCTGCGTTTCTTGTTTCACGGTTCTTGTTTTGCTTTTGTGTTTAATAAATTATCCTTGCATTTATATCCGTGTCTTTGGCTGCCACCTCATCTGCTCCCCCTGACCACACTAGCTATATTTCCATTCACCTATTTTTATGTGCATTTTGGGATATTGCATAAAAAATGCTGTATAGAACTGCCAAGCTGCGCATAAATTCTAAAAATGTGCATAAGAAAAACATATGCACTCAACTGAGGTGGATTCTTTTATAAGAAGACATGCACATAAACTACGATGAAAACGCATTTACCGAATAAATCCCTGGATGTGCAACAAAAAACGTGACTTTTCCTCAACAGAGGATGTGATTGGATAAATATACTAACCAGTGGACTAATTTCATTGCACAGCATCTCTCTGTTGGTTTGATCATTCTGAATTGCCTGATCCAATATCTGTCACCAGAATGATTTGGTATAATGACCTCCCAGAAGTGGCACATGATTGCATTCCCAAACACCATGGCATCTGAACGCAAGATAACATGATGACAGGGTTAATAGAGTGGTGCAGTAATGTACATTTTTACGTACATAAGTGTGCAGAACAAAATGTCAAAGTATAGTCAAATTATGTTTACCACAGACTTCATTTTACACATAAATTGAAAAAACCCATTATAAAACCCAGAAAATCTCAAAGAAACCAGTGGTGAATTAGGGATTCGCCACTGGGACGGAAATGCTGTTTTTTTCACAAATGTTTTATGCGATATTCCAAGTTATATTTGCAACTTTGGATGGAAAGAACTTTGGATGGAAGCTACTGACAGTCTATGCATTAGTGGATTTTTCAGTGACTCTTTCTGCAGGTTACATTGTAGTATGTGGTCATAAGTAACAGTCTTTATGAGTGAGTCATTGAATTATTAACTCAACAGATTTGTTCAACACTGTGACTCATTGAGAAATTAAGAACAACTACTGTGCAATGATGCTGAAAACTTTTCATTAGGGGAATAGAAATACACAAAATAACTGGCAATGTCTAAATTGTAAATTACTTAACATTAATGGGATAGTTCACCCAAAAATGAAAATTCTGTCATCATTTACTTACCCTCAAGTTGTTCCAAACCTGTATAAATTTCTTTGTTCTGTTGAACACAAAGGAAGATATTTTGAATAAAGTTTGTAACCAGTCTGCTTTGGGGCACCATTGACTTCCATAGTAGAAAAAAAAAAAATACTATGGAAGTCAATGGTGCCCCAGAACAGTTCAGTTTCCCACAATCTTCAAAATATCTTCCTTTGTGTTCAACAGAACAAAGAAATTTATACAGGTTTGGAACAACCTGAGGGTGAGTAAATGATGACAGAATTTTCATTTTTGGGTGAACTATCCTTTTAATGACTTGTTTATTGAACTGTTTTATATGACACTCTCACTTGTTCTTTAGTACTGAATGTAAGCTGTGATTACCCGCTGCCTCGTGCCTATGGCCAAATCGCAACCTATAATAATTGAAATTACAACACTCTTGCTCATATAATATTGCTTAATTACTTGGCTCAGGCTGGCTTGCCGTATGTTTTTATGACCATGTGCTCTAGAAACAAATTTACATTTCAAATTGTGAAATCTTAAGGCAAACACACTCACAGAGATGTTCATTAATTAAGGTTCTTCAGTCTGCTCTGGGACAGAGTCTTTATATTTGTAATGTTTTCATTTCCAGCTTCAGTCTTGACTCAATTTGCACACAGGAGAACACAAGGACATCTGTGCCAAGAGTGCAGAGAGTTCAAGTTTGACTTTGATGACATATTCTCTATCTTTGCTGTTCGTCACTTTAGAGTTGGTTGTGAAAAAGAGGAAGATGTTAGGGTCAGTTAGCATATGAATGTCTCCCCCCAGGACATGGTGATTTGTGGGCTAAGTTTAACTTAGCCTAAACTGTTTTTTATTTATTTATTTATTTTTATTATTATTATTATTATTATTTTTTTTTTGTATGATGGTTATAGAGAGAGAGAGTTCTGTTGAAACAAGTGACAATTACAAGCAAGTGTCTTCATTTAAAAAGCCTTGATGAAAAGATAGCTATGTCATGACATTCATTGAGGTTCACCAATTGCAGGTGTGCACATTTATTTTAAACACAATGTGGTTAAGCAGCACCCTGAACAAATCCAGACATTTGTTTAGTAAAATTAGCACCTTTTGGACTCAATGGAAAAGCAAATATATCAGGTTAAATAGTCCCAAAAAATGTTGATGTGATGTAAAGACCTGAAATCTATATTTAGAGAAAACAAATACATAAATACATAAACAATATTAAGTTTACACATCTTGCATATTATATTTAATTTTATATAATTTGCATAATATGCAGTGATCTGCAGTTTGCAATAATTTGCATATTCTTCATATTATGTGACAATATTATACGCATGTAATTTATATAATGTCATTGTCTGTGTACAATAGTGTATTAATGTATTTATATATGTTTGTATTTATATAATGTGTTAAATATAAGTTGTAGAAAGCATTGCATTAGTCTGGTATGGGTAAACTGTTGGATAAACAGTTCAAAGAGAAAATTAAGAAAATGTCCACTGCTAATATCAGGGCATCACATTAGCTACTGCGAGGTCAAATCAGCCAGCACATTTAACAGCACAGAGAGCGACTGACCTGGGTAGCGTTTCCCAAAAGCATCGTAAGCCTAAGTTGATCGTAGCTCCATTGGTGGCAATTGTTCTACAATCAACTTAGGCTTACGATGCTTTTGGGAAATGCAGCCCTGAACCACTCCAATTGACACCAGTGCAATGAGCAAATGCTTAATGTCATTTAATAATATCATAAAAATATTCTTTTCTCATGCAGAAACAGTTCTATGCCTACAATACATGACCAGAATGAATTCCTAAAGAGGGAAATCCACTCAGTAAAAAGTGTAAAAAGTAGGAAATATATTTTTAAAAGTAATGCATTATAATATTGCCTTACTCCCTAAAATAACTAATTGTGTTACTTTATGCGAAGTAATGTTACATTTTTATTACTTTTACATTACTTTTTCTCACCTGGGTCTATTTTTGGACAATGTGAAAGCCCTTTCACACCAAAAGTGAAAAGAATAAGCCTCAGGCTGAAAGAAATGCAAATTCACGCTTGTACAGTAGAGGGCGCTGATCAAACAAATCATTCAGCTGTGCTGCCATTTTGAACTGCAGAAGAATATGATGCAGGAGAAGAAATTTCAATACTAAAAATAAAAAATAAAAATGAAACACAAATGTGATGTTTATCTAAAGTCATTTTTGCTTATTGGTTGAATTGGATCATTGAATGTCAGTGACAAAGATATTGGTTAATAAAGTGAGATTCAATACATAAAGCATAAATGTGTAATTTAACATTTAATTATTGCAGGTTTGTGTAATATTCTAAGTTTGCATTTCACTGTTTTTATTCATTTCGATGAATACTGAATCTGTTTTTGTGCAAGTGAGATGAGTAAATGCTCACATTAGTCTAGAACTACAGTAACCATCATGATCACGCAGTGCACACAACGCCTCTGCACTACTCATGATGTCTCTAAACATGGGTACAAGAGAGGTGTCAGTCAATAAATGGGAAAACAAAGTAACTTGCGTTACTTATTTGAAAAAATAACTCAGATATTTTGTTGTAAATTTAAATATAATGCATTACTCGTTACTCAAAAAGTAATCTGATTACATAATTCACATTACTTGTAATGCGTTACCCCCAACACTGATAAAAACTTGTTACATTGTACCCAGTGTATTACGCTTTCTTAATTATTTATTCCTACTAGTTTGAAGACACCTTTTAGGGGCTGTTTAAAGGACACCGTTTTCAACTAAAAACGGAAAACTTTTTATGTGTTTTGGCCGTTCATTTACAAGACAACGGCGTTTTCGGTGCCTGAAAACGCAAACTTTTTTCAAAGTGCAAAGTTTTGAAAATGGTATCCGTGTAAACAACAAAAACGCAAATCTGTGAGAACGATGACGTCATGCACATGCACATTACATGTTCAGTCTGTAGTGTTTTATCGCCATCTAATGGCCTGCTGACAGAATACAGCCTTTTTAATCGTTTTCACGGATTCGTGTGAACGGGGATCGTTTTGACAATGGTGTCGTCTGTACACGGGAAAACTCAAAGGAAAAACTTCTCCGTTTTAAGCATATCGTAGTCATGTAAATTTCAGTAACTGATAACCCTTGGGACAATGTTCCTGAATGAGAGCTAGCTTCTGTCTCTACGAAATACTTGATTGTAAAGGGGAACAATTGATGGCTAATGTATTGCATATTAAACACAACAGATAGGATATTAAAGATCTTGATCAAGAAATGAGATGAAGTTGTGCAATTGTACAATGAGATGTAGTTGTATTGCATAATTTTCACTGGAAAAATAAAGCCTACATCTATAATCATATGATTTCTTTTCTTTTTTTGTCACATAATACTCTTGGATGTGGATTTACTGGAACCATTTCCAGAAATTCATGAAGAAAAAAAAAAAATCAGAGGGAAAGAAGACTGGGGGTTTGCAGTTATTGAGGATTTCTGTGCCCTGACCTTATTTGCTAGTCATGACTCAGGGAGGAGAAATATTTGATTACATGTCAGCTTATTCATTTGAAAAAGCGTTAGAGTGGATGACTGCTAGTGAATAGGTCATTGTGTGTCTCACTTTTGATTAAGCTTGGACTGCTACACTGAGCAAGAGACAATCAATCATAATGAATGCCTCCAATGAGACAGTGATGGAATGAACAGGGTACTACTGTACTAATAGGTCCAAGCAAGGAATTTATATGCTATAAATTCCTGAAGTATCTATAGAAACATCAAAGGAGAATAAATCATACGTGGTTAAATAGCAGAATTACCTCAGTAATTTAGTCTATTTGACAATTATGGGCCAATTAAGGTGTTTTGCTCTGTGATTATAAAAAAGCCATTACTGTAACGCAAAATAGGCCTAATTGAACGAATAAGTAAAATTGTAAAAATGTCTCCATCTCTCTCTCTTTCTGTCTCTCTCTATTTATAATGATAGTTCTATACATCATGGTAGTATTTGTTGTACTGTCTTTAATGTATGCTAATTGAAATTAAAAAAAAAAAAAAAAAGATAGAGAATCAGTGATAATAATGGTTAATAAAAAACAATGCATAACAACAACATCCCTAAAAATATGATGAAATGTGGCCTGAACTTGAATTTGCCTTCAGTCACAAAGCATTTTTAGAATATTTCAGTAGGCCTATGTCAAACTTTAGATTAGTGTTGTTACAGTGTGATTTACAGTATTGTAACATTTTCTTTATTAAGTATTGCATAATAAAGAAGAATAACTTTGTTAATATCTACTTAGTTTGTTGAACTAATTGTAACTACTCTTTTTAGCTTGTAATAAATAAAATTAGGCTATAGAACGTACAGTGCACAGCATAAATGAGTACACCGCCTCTGAAACGTCTGAAAGTCAGCAATTACTCAATTACTTAGAAGACATGTTAGGGTTCTTTAGAGATATAATGTTCCAGCACGTCTGCTTAATCAATTACCAAAGAAGCATGTCAAAATTATTCAGGAAAATAAGATTTTCTTATCAAGGTGATAAAATGTTGTGTAGCAAAAATGAGTACACCCTCCTAAAAGTTACTAAATAAAACGAAATAAAAATTTTCTGGTGTAAGTTAAAGGCAATGTTTGATCAACAGGTAAGTATTTTGAACCAAAAAATTTCAAAAAGAAGTAATTTATTGACATTTAAAAGTGTTATATAGCCCGCTGATTCATTCTCAGACTTAATGCTGACAACAATGGAACCACTTGGGAGAGAACTGTCAGGAGACTTATTTTTTAGCACAAAAGAGGACAGCGGTACAAGAGGATTACCAAATCATTGTTTTAAGTGTGAAAATATAGCAAAAGTAACACAGAAATTCAAAAACAATGGACTTGTGACAAGGCCCCTGAAATAATCAGGCCTTCATTTTAAGCTTTCATTTAGTGATGAGTTCTAGTTTTTTGCTAGACAAAGAGCAGGAGAAATACCAAGCGAGTGTCTCAGAGCCAGCAAAAGCTATGAAAAGAGTGACTGTTTATCTCACAGAGTAAGATGCAGCCTGCAGAAATGACATGCATGGTTGTTGTTCTCACTGCAACTATTGTAGCCAAAGCACAATAAAGTCAGTTAGCCATTTCCAAAGCCCATATTTACAAAATATAGATTCTGGGAATCAATACTCTGGTCTCATAAGACCAAATCAGTCATTTTGGATATAACAGCATCCAAAATGTTATGGTGTTGCTAGAGGAGGAGTACAGTGAGAAGTGCCTGGTTCCCACAGTAAAGTTCAGTGGTAGTAAAGCTCTTATATAGGGATGTATGAGTGCTAAAGGTGTGAAGGAGTTGTGCTTTATCAATGCTGTCATGAATTCCCACATCACTGTGTAATTTAATACACAAACTTGAAACAGAAGTTACCCTTTACTCATTCCCTGCATTGTTGGGCATTTTTTCAACATGACAATGAAGATATGCATTCTCCCAAGGTGAAAAACCTTCTGTGGACATGTATTGCACTCAATCTTAACACTCTTGAGTGCCTGTGGGGGATTCTGTAGAGGCGAGTTGAGCAACACTCCCCATTAAAGATCAGAGCATTTAAGAAGCTCATCATCCAGGATTTAAACAGGACAGATGTGACAATTTGTCATGAACTTGTACACTCCGTGCCAAGAAGGGTCAAAGCAGTATATTCAAAATTATGGAGGGCATACTAAGTGCTAGAATATTATACATTTGTTGAATTAAATCTAGGGTGTACTCATTTCTGCAATCCTTAATTTAAACAAAATTGGCTTTAGTTTTCCCATCTTTCCATGAATTGTATTAGTTATCATAAAGAAAATACATCTTTTGTATTTGTTCAGAGGGGGTGTACTCATTTATGCTGTGCACTGTACATATAGCCTATGTGGAAGACTGTGTAAAGTGTTTCCAATATCACCAGAGTAACATAGCATATCTCCTCTTATCACTCCGCAGTATAAAGAACATTAATAAAAGTGTACAGCACTGTACCGATGTCCTTCTCAAGCAGCAGCAGCACATCTTGAGTGTTGAATGTTATTCATGGGAGGTGGCATACTGCTCAATAAGGCGTTTCCGCGCTCAAGTGGGCTGGGACTCGAACATTTCCACTAAGGAGTGGAATATCCCGAGGAAAAAAAAGGAAGACCACACTGCTTTGGCCGTATCACGCAGAGAACCTTCTACCTCGAAGCTCGGATGTACGGTCTCGTGAAAGGTCCTGTAAGAGGAATCCTCACGTGGACGCAGCCGGAGCATGAAAACATCTCAGTACCCGAGACTCAGGGATAGCTCCGCTCCTCTTTCTCCTCCTCACTGACAATTTACAGTAGTGGGTACCAACACACGGCGGGTGTTTTCAGCACTCGGACTGAATATGTACCAGGGACATTCACAGGTAAGCTCGCATGCATCTTTTATCTATTATTGGCCAACGGCGCGTGAAGCATCTCATCTACCGGCACGTGCGCATGTGTAAACTAAATCTTCTTCAAATTGAGGAGTTTATGCTATTTTCACCGGTAAAATCTCACTCTTTAAGCTCTATTTTAGCATGTGAGCAATGGGCAAAACACATTTTGCGACATAAGCATTAACTGCATGTGGGGGACGTTAACTCTGAAGAAAAGAGTGTTTCAAGGCATTATTTTGTCCCGTTGAAACGTTAAACTGTCTGAACACTATGTTCTGGTTGTATTTGTCTCATGCATTGAATAAAACACTGTTGTTTTAAAGGGCCTAAAAAAAAAAAAAAAAAAAAAAAGTGTTGTTTTTATATGTCATATTATTGTAAGATAACTTTTAAAAGGCTTTACTATATGGTAAAATATAAAATATACTATATGTTAAAATATACTTCCTTTTACTACAATATTATTATTATTATAATTATACAGTGTTTCCTCAATATCCTGTTTCATTATGTAAATGCCAAGATATATTTATATAAATGTGTTGCCCATTTTTGAAGAACTTTAAGCAGTTTTAAATGCATTTATTTCCTTTTTCCTTAGAAAATAATACATTTCATCCATTAAAAATGGATTCATTAAATGACCATTGATGTCATTAACCCTACATGACTGCAGGCTCAACATCCATGTTTTGGACTTGGAAGGAATTTGACCTTCATAGAGTCAGATGAACTTAGATATTGCCTGCTGCCGTTCACATGACTGATGATGCTGTGCTTGCACTTCAGGGAACTGCCATCAAGTGTGGTTTGCTTCCGAGTCCTCAAGATAAATATGTCTTACGTCTCACCAAGCTGTAAATCTGAATAGTATGGTTTTAGACCACAGGTCTGTGTCACATTTCTCATTATTGGACAAAGGAAAATGCGTGTTTGCGATTAAAATCGAAATCGCGTTTTGTATGTTTACAACTAATTTGCTGCATCAGAATTTGTGGCTGCTTCTATTTACTCATCGGTTTCTGTCTAATATTGTAGATGGACAGAAGGAGAAACAGTGTGATGTTTTAAAACATGTTTTTAAATATCAAGTTGAGTATAAAGGCTCAAATGGTGCTATTGTAGTTTATGGATGTTACACAAGCTTCCCACTGATCTCTGCCACTCACAGCGCTGCATGCTCTAAATCTGCATATAAGACTCTGAGCATGATCAATGCTTAGTTTATTTTCAGTGCAGTTCAATCATTCAATTACTTTGGTTCTCACTGATATGAGGGAGAACTTTAAATTTTCCTAAATTCTCAGAAGAGAGAGAGTAATGTTTGAGAGGGTGCCCTTATGTCTACCTAAACCTCCTTTGATAAAGCTATTCCCATGTATGCATAGCTTAGGCTTTGCCTTGTGAACGTACATTAGTTCAGCCATGTGTGGGGTTGTGGGAGACTAAAAAAGAGAACGGTGAGAAAGCCCTTTGATGTGTTGTTCCCTTTTTATCATAAAAATTCACCTCCACTAAACCGTTACATAGAGAATTTTGTTCTTGGAATACTGCTGTTGTCCCATTTAGGTTAGCAGGCTGAGATGTGTGATTATTAAGCATTTCAGTGGAATAGAAATCAAGTGAAATAATTTCTAAAAAGATAGATATCCAAGACATTTAGCCACTCAGAGGTGTTTTTACCATACAACAATGTATCTTGCCACTTAAAGGGTTAGTTTGCCCAAAAATGAAATTTATGTTGTTAATTACTCACCCTCATGTCGTTCCAAACCCACAAGACCTTCGTTCATCTTCAGGAAAACAAATTAAGATATTTTTGATCAAATCCGAGAGTTTTTTTTTATCTCCCATAGAAAGCAACGAAATTACCACTTTCAAGGTCCAAAGAAGTAGTAAAGACATAATCAAAATAGTCAATGTGACTACGGTGGTTCAACCTTAATGTAATGAAGCAACGAGAATACTTTTTGTACACAAAAAACAAAACAAAAATAATGATTTTATTCAACAATTTTTCTTCTTCCCTGTCAGTCTCCTACGCAGTTGACACAGTGCAGATCTTCTGTGTTTACATCCAAATGCCAGCTCAGTATTGTATCGTCTCCATAAAGTATTTTAAAAGAAACCAATTATTTAGTGTTACAAAAGCCACTTAAGCACCCATGAAAGGAGCCATAGTTAATAAAAGAACATTGTAATTTAATTTAAAAGTTACTTGACTTGCACCTGATGATTTTACCCTGAGAAGGAATATAACAATAGAATAGAATAGAATACCTTTATTATCATTGTACAGCTGTACAATGAAAAATATTTGGTAGCAAGAGAAAGGGAAATGATGGAAAATTCAATTTCTTGAGTTCAACCTCTAGAAAAAAGCTTGCATGACTAACCATGACAATGGGTCAAAACATTTGATATAAACTCAAGGCTGGAAAAATGAACACATTAAATGAGTACTGTTGCCTTGGAGAAAATCATAAATGGAACAAACAAACAAAAAAATGTAGAAGCTGAAAAAACCTGATTGTAAGTGTAATTAAGTCCACTGTGTGCAAGCTTGATGAACCCAAGTAGTGATGGGACGGTTGATACCGGGGCTCTGATGCTCTGACGTGGTTTTCAAAGTACTATTGTATCACACACTGTACCGATGCTTGTATCGAAATGACAATACCACGAGATTGATGACGCTTGAAGCTTCAAATGTTATGCAGTATCAGAAAGTTGGGTTTGAAAAAATTGGTGCGTCGCGACCCCACATGATGCATAAAAGGAAAATGCATTTAATCATGTTTTATTGCTGAGGTCTCAGGGACCCCGAACAGAACAAAACAGCTCACCCAAAACTACTCACGTCAAATGCGATCACATCCTTGTATGTTTTATATTATTGATCAATATGTGAACCTGTTGACCAGGCTACACATGACACGAGTTGTGGTCTCATTGTCTCAAATTAATTTAGAGGAGATTAGATAGAAATGTATTGATCCAAGAGTGATTCCACTCTTGTCACAGACTTGCGAAGCTTTGTTTGGTCACATGCTTTTTCAAACCGTAGATCTGCTCAGTGATGATTTGTTAGATATGTTGAAGAAAACAAGTCTGACCGCTAATGCGCACTGTGTTAAAAGCTTAGAGTAATGAACCGTATTTTGGCACAATTTGATGAAATCCTCAAACGCTTCAGAAAGCCGTGGTTTCCCATCACTAATTGCACTAAGTGCAGTTTTATTGAGATAAATCCAAAATGTGATTAAAACAAACCGATAACTTAAATTAAACTTGACAAAAAAAACGTAACCATGAACTAAACTTGACTATAAACACGAAACTCACCAACAGAGGTTTACAGGAAACAAAGCTAGACGGGGAACAATGGAAACATGAAGGCTCTATATACAAGAGACTAATGACTCACAAGGAACACCTGCGCAAAATCAAACAATGAGCCAATGAGAACACAGCACACATGACTAGACCAACCAATGAGAACATGCACATGGACAAGGGAAGCACATGGCAGGATAACATAAGGCTTGTTCGACTTGAAGCAGTGCCACACAGACCTATCGGTGTATGACATCAAAGTACCGCAAGAATTATTAGAGAGCAGACGGCTCCATATGCTTTAAAATTGCTCTTGCTGTACTTTCACGTCATACACCGATTGGTCTGTGCAGTGCTGTGTCAAGTCGAACAAGCCTATAAGGAGCAAGGGAAGCACATGACAAACAGGAAGCATGAAAGTGAGAATTACAGAATAAAAGACATGAAAATATAAACATGAAATAAAACCCAAAACAATGTGACAGTAAGACAACAGGAGCATTTATTATAACAATTAAAACAGTGATGCGACACATTAATATTCTATACAAAAAAAATCCACTGGAAATGCAGAAACACTGATTGATGTTTGGATAACAGCCCGCCGGATCAGTTACATTAGAAATTAGATGACTGCATTTGAAATTCAATGAAAGCTGAACCATACCATAAAACATTGATCAACTGACATTGCTCACTCATTTAGCTCACAATGTTCCAGTAACCTGAGAGATTTTCAAACTGTCACTAATACTGAGCTCTATTGAGAGAGCACTAAATTGTGCTGAACTTACCAATTTTAATGTAAGCTAATGGATCAATCCCATTCATGAATTCAACACAGTATACTTAAATGTCATTGCATCCTGGGAGAGCTGAAGGCAGGCCACATATGCCCTGCTCACTATGGAATTCAGCCTGTCCTGCCTTCAAAAAGTAGGTCAGATGTGAACCCTAAGGCAGGTTGCTCTTCACTGCAGCTTAAACTGCTAATCACTTAAAGCATCTGGATTTGGCTGATGACACTGCAGCTGTTGTGCCACTTTTTCCTGAACCGGATCACACGCCACAGACCACATAACGCCATCTGACACAGCAGCCGCTGTGGATGGCACACATATTCCCTGGTGAAAGTAGGTGCAAAATGCAGAGGATTATTGTAAATTGAAAAAAGCACAGTGCAAACAGCACAGGCCTTTACTCCTTGACCTTTAAGCGTGGTGCACATATTTTAAACTCACATCCTGTGAGGACTTCAAGTAATGTCTACTGTCTCATAGTTTGTGTGAATGTGCTCTAGCCAAACATTTTACACTTGTCACTGTGAAGAGACAATTGCACGGATACATATAAAACTGGGGCTTTTGTCTAACTTTGAATAGGGTATGGTTGCTGAAGGTATGATTAATGCTAATAAGCCTCTGGTAGGCCGCAGTGGAGCTGACACTGACCTCGGATTTGAGCAAAGATTGATGCAGCCTTAGGTTGCTTCATTCTCCAAGGTATTGCTTGGAGGATTTTCAAGGTAACAGAATATTTTTGTTCTTACCAGAAGCTGTGATCTTTGCTTGACCTGTGTAAACTAGAAGTTTGGAATTATGTTTTTCTTCTGGCTACACCGAAATCACAAGTAGGTTTATAGCCTGTTTAATATCAAATGAGTCATAAGTTTGACAAAAGAGAAGTTGTGTGGAATGCAGAAATCTGTGATAACAATGGCCTTATAGGATGCTGTTCTGAGGTGGGCATTTGTGTATGTGAAGTGGGCAACTAGTCAGTATTAGAAGAAATATTCCCCCCCCAGGAACATTTATTTTGTCATTTTAAATGTATCACTGCTGTCACAGTGCACTTATTTCACTTGAATCACCCTGCATGGTCTCATTGTTTATGTGTAGGAATTAGTGCTTAACATTTACAGAAAGGCATACTTCTTTATGTTTGGATAGATACTGAAACGTATGGATGTATTGACAACATATTTACAGCTGTAGAAATTTAAAATATTTATGAATCTTTTATATAATAAATATATATGTATAGTTACCTTTTTACAGATATATTTTAGATCCCGTAACCCTACCTCCTAACCTTTACCACATATATACTATATAAACTGTACAATGACAATTTTAGTTTCAATATAAATAGATATTTTTGGGTCGCTAATTCCACTCCTATTTCTAAACCTAATCCTAACCATTAAAAAAATAGAGGTTGGGTTATTTTTGTAATTTTTTTCATGGTTGGGAAGTTTTTATACCCAGCCGATGAGTTAGTGGCTGGGTCAATCTCACTGACATTTGACACATACAATACAAATGGATAACAAAGAACGGTTCATTACACTTGAATAAAAATTTTACTTTTAAATTTTACATTTTTAAATCTAAATTGTTTAATGAATTTAAATGTAGGTAATATTGTATACATGAAAAACTGCATAAAACTATATAAAATATGCTGTATTTTGAACTGTATTCATCCAAAATAAAGGACTTATCATGTAAACAGTGGTTGTGAATTGTATTTTACAAACTTTTACAGGATTTAAGTTGATCTGGAAGTATTAATCCACATATGAGGTAAAAATAAGTTAGTATTCCAGTAAAAATTAAATAGCATAAATCAATCCATTATGCCAAGTTAAATGAACAACCCAACATGCTAGGTTTAAATAACAGCTGAAATGTTAAAAAGCAGTACCAAAGTCATTCAAATGATGACGTGTTGCATTTACAGTCCTCTCTGGCGGTATAGTTTTGTGCGAGGTACAGAGTAAAATTTAAGTTGTTAATCGTCATTTTTTGAGTCACATTATATTGAGGAAACCACTCTTTATCTTAAGTACCTAGGAATACTCATGAGATCATGTTGCTTGAATACATGGCCATTACTTTGTTTTCAAAAATGGTGGAGAGTTAGAAAACATTGCCGATTTATAACAGTATGTGGAAAAAATTAAACTCTATGCTTCAAACTCTAGCCAAATAACACCACTGGCAGTCACACTATATATGTCACTCATAACATACAAATGGACTGCCTGCACTCATTTGAATGGAAATGCTTTAAGCTGGCATTATAAAGCTCCTGTTAAGGAGGAAAATGTAAAAGCCAAATGTGGCGAGCAGGGTGGGGCAGAGAGCTGTGGGAACAGTGCGAGCATTAATAAATGTCACCTGCACGACATACCAGTCTCGAGTCCCATGAAGGAGTAAAAGGAGGAGTGACGGCAGTGAAGGACGAGAGAGGACCAGGCTTGGGATGTTATGGTGTTGTTTTATTATGTTTATAACTATTTGACATAACTTTTTGACTCAATAACCAATTTGTCTACTAAATGTCTACTAAAAGTTACCAGCCATTAAGAAGTTCTACTAGCCAAAACCAAAATAGAGCTCCGGAGGTTGGCGTCATGCAATCCAAACTCCGCCATTTTGGCAGGCCATCAGGAGAGTGCTAGAGCGGCTGTAGCATTGGTATCGATAGTGGTCGAACAATAATTTAAAACCAGACATGTTTAGACCTTACAAACCTTATTATTTCAACATGGTGGACAGCTGCTGTGCGCCAGGATGCTAGAACAGGCGGGGGAAAGCAAAGGGGAAATCATTTTATCATATTCCTAAGGATCCCGATAGACAACTGAAATGGTTCCCTGCAATGAAAAGTGCTAACCACACAACAAAACAACAGATGGTTGTATTTGTTTTTTTTTTTTTTTTTTTTTTTTACTTTTTTTGTCTTTTATCTCAGTATTCCTATAAGTGTTGTAAGGGTTTTTATGTTTAATAGTAACCCTAAAATGATATGACAGAGTTTAAAATGTGTTAAATAACTGGGCTGATAGGCTATATTTTCAGTATAACGTAACGTTACACATTATTCTACCGGTCACAATTGCGGCTGAACATAAAGCACAATTTTTCACCCACATTTCCATAAAAATTTAAAAAAAATATTATTGATTATTTCAAGGGGCAACTAATGACACCTCATTTGGATATTTTCATGTCTGGGAAAAATTTGGAATTAAACGGGTTAAGATATTATGACATTTATGATGTTTTCTGTACTCACAGTGATATAGCTATGCTGATAGAAAAGCGTCAGAAAAGCGTTCCGTTCCTTTATTGATACACGTTAAAAGCACTCCGGGGGCATTATAGGGATCTGTTATGTTTAATCTATTATGTTTTGCTATGTACATGACATGTCTATGTTTTTTAAATTAAAGTGTGCAGTGAACTCTGTTGCCTTGAAACTGATGCTGGCGCCATTCATTTCATATTCGCTCCCGGCTGTCCCTGCCTGCCAGCATGGTGGTGTAAACAGAATGGGTCACGTGACTGCCGGAGCTCTATATCAAAAATAAACCAGATCATCAAAACCACTGCTTATATTTATTAAATATATTTATTATTAAATCTTCTTTTTAAACATTGAATGGCTTTTAATTTTACAACAGTCATAAAAATTAAATAAAACAGAAATAAGGCCACTGACAGATGCCAATCATAGAAAACAATGTATTAGAATACATGACGCTTCTTGTCAAATGTGTGACCCTGTTTAGGCTTTGTTTTGCTAAAGTTGGAAGCTCCTTGTTGGAGGACATAATTTATGAATCATAACCGGCCAAATTGGCCAGTGAGTTGATATGCATTTCCCGCACGGTTGATTTTGGCGGGTTAGTTGGTGTTAATTCAAACCCTGCATTAGGGCTGTAAAATTGATTAATCACGATTAATCGCATCTAACATAAAAGTTTGTGTTTACATAATATATGTGTATGTGTATATATATAGATATATATAAAATATATATGTTTGTGTGTATGCATATATAATGTATACACACATATTATACATTTACACACACACACGTCTTTGTGTGCGTCTGTATATGTATACATACACACAGACATATACACACACACACACACACACACACATATTATGTAAACACAAACTTTTTATGTTAGATGCGATTAATCTATTTTATAGCCATATCCTGCATATGATTAGTCATAATATTCTATAAACCTTAACCCACTTTGTAGCTTTCTTGATTAGTTGTCTTATAACGTAATTGAAGGATTATTAGCAGATTGTCAAAACCTTCAAGGGTAATTTGGGCAGCTATAACAAAGTAGATATTTTGATATGCAAATATATAATTTGATGTTTAAATAGTTGGATAAGCTGATTAGAAGTACCAAAATCCATTTTGTGTAAATGAAGTCTTAAACATAACAGAAGCTACAAACTATGCTAATATCAAGCAGGTCTTAGGACTATAAATAAGCTGTTCTGAACTTACAATCATTTACAGCTTGTGTTAGCACTTCCTACAATTCCTCTGCTTGCAGATCCTTTCTTTGGCACGATCAACTTTCACCCAGTCAACACAACCCAAGTTCATCACCATGTGTGAGAATTGAATTTATCACCTCCCAAAGCAGTTATTATAATGACATGACACTGCACATTCTGGTCTATAGTCTGGATTTTTTTCCCTCACTGTTGCTAATAAAACTGTCATTTTCACACATGTTGTTGAATCCATCTGCACTATATTTAAACTTAATTTATGAAAAACTTAATTCTTTGATGGGTGTGCTACACCATGTGCCTCATGCATAGTGTTTTTAAGGTGTCTTGTCAGCAACTTTCACATAATTACAGGTATGTCATGTATTTAAATATATTTGTAATTACTTTTATTACATATATTTGTAATAATGAAGTTGCAATTTAGTACATTTAAAATATAATAACTTTAAATGCAATATCAAATACCACACTACAGTAAAAATTATAAGCATGTTCTTTAAATGTGCTTTAGTATGTTAGTCAACACATCAAAATAAGTGTACTTCTTTAAAGCATGACAAAAGATTATTTAATAAATTTAAAATGTACTTTTGTCATGCTGTGGCTGTTGTAGTAATTGCACGATGAAGATGAGATGGGTATCCAGTTCCCTGACAAGGGGAATGAGACACTGCATCCCCTAGAGGGCGCTATGGGGAATGCCTCTGTCATGACCAGTGTCTGAAACACGAGTCTAAACACGACAATGAACTTAACATTGACCGGTGACAGCCTATGACGTCACTACTGGTGCGACTGTGAGTATGAAAGGGCACCTGTGAAATATGTCACCCACTTTTTGTCTGAAGGAGACATGCACACGAATACCTGAAGCATGGCAAAGGGACGCAGTGTCTCATTTTCTTTCTCAGGGAAGTGTGGTTACATGTGTAACCTGAGAAGTTCTCTTTCGAATGGGAACTCGCACAGCGTCCCTTAGAGGGCGCTATTAGGGAACAAATACCCATGCTGCCATGCTGAAGGGATGAGTGCCTTATTGGCTGACATAAAGTCAAAGACTCAAAGGAGTCCCCATCCCTAAGGTACACACCAGCATTGTGACTAATTCCCTACGGCCAGAGCCTGAGCTACAAAACCCCTTACAGGCAAAGCTCAAGAGATTGGTATTCCTACAAACACCTTTGAGGGAATATTATCATAGGAGCTTCTAAAGAACAGAGGCTGTAACAGGATGACTCTAAAAGAGAGGAGGCCTAACTATGTTCTCTATTCAGGCTAGCATCCAAGGAGGCTCACAGAGAGCCTAACCGCTCGGAACTGCTATTTAGACAGAGCTCTGAAGAGCGGAGGCCTCAAGTAAGAGGCCTAGCAACACTCTAACCAAAAAAGCTCAGAAATAGCTAGCAACCTGGCACTACTGCTTATTCTGGCTTTAAGGACGGAGGCTTCAACAAACTGACCCTCAAGTGAGAGGAAGCCTAACCATGTCCAAATAGAGAACAGTAATCAAGGAGGCTCTAGAGAGCCTAACAACCTGATCTAACTGGCCCCTCAAAGCTCTGCAGAGTGGAGGCCTCAGTACAATGACTCTTATAAAGAGAGGAGGCCTAGCAACAGTCCACACTAAGGTCAGTAGCCTTGGAGGCTCACAGAGAGCCTAAACAACCTGGCATACTACCCCACTGCCTAGCTGAGCTCTAAGAATGGAAGCCTCAGCATGACGACTCTCTATAACGACAGGAGGCATAACTACGTTCCACGCTCAGGACAGCTTCCAAGGAGGCTCAAAGAGAGCCTACAACTGGGAATTGCTATCCCAGCGGAGCTCTTGGGAGAAGGGATCTCAGCAGGATAACTCCCTATAGTGAGAGGAGACCTAGCAACATTCTGGTGCAGTAGCCAAGGAGGATTACAGATAGCCTAGCAACTTAGCCCCTGTCTGAGCTCAAAGGATGGAGGCCTTGGCATAACGACTTTCTCTCTTGAGAGGAGGCCTAGCTACATCCAACACCTGTCAAGGAGGCTTCATAGAGGGCCTAGCAGCTTTAAACTAGTAAGCAGGTTGGAGCTCAGGGAGAAGACAAAAATGGTTAAAAAACACTCCAACCCAGGGGCACCAGAGGAGGCTCAGATAGGGAGCCTACAACTCAGTGCTACTACATAATTTGCTTCAGAGAACAGAGGTCTCAGAATGACGACTCTCCAAAATGAGAGGAGGCCTAACTACATTCTGTTCTCAGGGCAGCTCTGGGAACAGAGGCCCGAATGTACGATTATCTTAAGAAAGAGAAGGCCTAGCAATGCTCTATAACAAAGCAGTAGCCAAGGTGGCTCAAAGGGAGCCCAACAACTTGGCACTACTGTCTGCCATCTATGTCTCAGAACATTTCCAAGGAGGCTCACAGAGAGCCTATCCTCTGAATTACAAGCTCTACAAAGAGGAGGCCTCACAGGAGGACTCTCATATCGAGAGAAAGCTTAACAACGCTCCAGACCTAAAGCAGTGGCCAAGGAGGCTCACAAAGAGCCTTAACAACTTGGCATCACTACCTGGTCCAACTCAAAGGATGGAGACCTCATCATGACAGCTCTTTAAAGTGAGAGCCCAAAACAGCTTCCAGTGGAGGCTCAATGGAACCTAACAATTCAAACCGTTTTTCAGACAGAGCTCATAGGGAGCGGAGGCTCATAATAACTCTCTCTAGAGAGAGGACACAACACTTCCTTTCTAAAGCAGTGGCCACAGAGGCTCGCAAACAACTCAGCACCACTGCCTGGTGGAGCTCTAAGGATGGAGGACTCAGCATGATAGCATGACCTCTAAAGCGAGAGGAGGCCTAACTGTGTCCCATACTCAGAACAGCTTACCAGCGAGGCTCACAGAGAGCCTAACTACCTGCTGTTGCTATCCAAATGGAGCTCCGGGGAGCAGAGGCCTCAGCAGAATGTCTCTATAGTGAGAGGAGACCCACCAATGCTCCACTGTAAAGACAGCAATCAAGGAGGCTTACAGAGAGCCCACCTACTTGATGATGCTATCTGAGCAGAGCTCTAGAGAGCAGAGGCCTCAGCAGAATGACTAGAGAGGAGGCCTAACCATGCTCCATTAAAAAAGCAGTAACTAAGGAGGCTTACAGAGAGCCTAACTGCTTAGCAAACTGCACAGCGTCAGACATCATATTCACAACCAGCCTCCTGTGCTGAACCATCAGTAAGGCAGAAGCAAACTAAACCAAAACAGAGCATACATGTTACACATATAGGTTTGATTGCAAGACAGGCTCATTGGTTCATTCAGTGCTGTGCAAGGTAATGCATAATTTGCAGGTGGGATGGGTGGAACATGTCCCCACCACTTTTAGAAACATCTTGCGGTACAGATGTATCTAATACAAATTAAACATAGTTTACTAGCAGAGTTAAATAAAAGCCAATCTGGTGCTGGAATGTGTTGTTTTTGAAATCATAATGAGTGCTTGTTACCATTGTTTTCACAGATTAGCGCATAAATCTATTGCTATAACCATAGCGGAGACTCTATAATCGCTCTGTTGAAATCACAAAACAAAATGTCCCTGCTCTTGATATACAATCACTGATGAACATAGAAAACACAATTACGCCAATGGCAAGGAGCATGCACTCTGTGTGTCTTGGGTCATCAGCCCGGAGCTCAAGTTTCGTGATCTAGCTCGACTTGCTGCGAATCAGCTCAAAAGATGATTTGTTCAAGAATCAGGCATCACTACTTGTTACTCTATGCTCGTGGTTTAGAAGTAAATCATTTATCATGAAAGTTTCAGGTTTTCAGACAATATTAGAAGTTTAAGGTGTGTTGCTGAGGTTATATTATATTGGGATTTTTAAATGTAATGGGATGGTGTGTCCTACATGCATTCTGGTGCCTGACCTTCTAAAGGTTAAACATGAGCTTGATGGAGTAGTTGTCAGGATTGAAATGTCACTCACTGTGGGTTTTGTGGGAAGACAACGTTACTAAAGAGGTAGATGGATGATCACAGACAGGCCTGAGAGAAACTTTAGAGCCAACATAGTGTGCATAAATACCGGACATTTTCCGCCTAAATAAAGGCCATCTTTGCCATAAGGCTTATGTTATCTCCTTTAATACTTAGCTCTCTTTCAAACACTGTCTTATTAAACTACTAAATGTGAACATATTCCTTACCTCTTAAGATGAATAATGTAGAAGATGAATAATAAGAAGACCAATTTACCTGCAAAACAAAGCTAAATATTTTGACTTATAGATATTACACAAGATTCTGGATAATTCATAATTCTGGATGTCTTTAATTCAAAAAGCACACAGAGAAAGATAACACAAGCAGATAAGGACAGAACACAGCTGGCGATGAGCCTTTTTTTTGACCTTGCTAATATTGGGTATATAAAGAAAACACAATTCTTCAAAAGACTGTTACTGACTCAACATATTTTGAGTTTTTACTTAAACTCATAGAGCATACATATAATCTAATCTACACTCTCATTAAAAAAAGGTACAAAAGCTGTCACTGGGGTGGTACACTTTCAACAGGTACACCTTTGTACCTTATTTACCCCTAAAGGGTGCATATTAGTGCCTAAATGGTACTTATTAGTTGCTTTTGAAAGGGTACGGTCTGAGTGGCACTTTTGTACCTTTTTTCTGATAGCGTAATCATTATTATTGGTGCTGGGACATATTATTGCTTTATTACCACTAAAAAGTGTAAAATTTCCCACACCATTC